>NC_061861.1:1006394-1033894 GCF_019202785.1 Penaeus chinensis
ATTTTTTATTATTATTTATCATTTTTAATTATATTATTATTATTATTATTATTATTATTATTATTATTATCTTTATAATTTTTAAAATTATTATTATTATTATTTTAAATTGTTATTATTATCTTTAAATTATTATTATTATCATCATTATTATTATTATTTTTATTATTATTTTATTATTATTATTATTATCATTATTATTATTATTTTTATTGGTATTATCATTATCATAGTTATAATTTTATATATCTATTTCTTATTCATTGTCATTTTTACTATTATTTTTATTGATATTATTATCATCATCATCATTTTTACCATTGCTATTATTATTACTATTATCATTATTATTGTTATTATCAATATTATTTTTGACAGATCAATTGCACATAATAGATGGTCGAAGTGATTTTTTTTTCAGTTCAACAAGTGTTCAAAAGTTTTAGGTGTTCAAGAGATATATTTCATCGTTCATTCTGCGTTCAACATGTTTTCAAATGATCAACTCCGACCTACACATGTTCAGTAAGTGTTAAAGTGACCATATTTGATTTGTTCAACACTTAACATATTGACCGTTTCATTTTATCACCATTTCATGTTTCCCGCGTTGTTCACCAAAATTCACTAAATGTTCAAAAGATCAGTGACAACTGTTCAAAGGAGCAACTTCAACTATTTACCTAGTGTTCAAAATGGCAACTCCACCACTATGCCATACTTTATTAAAGCTCCACTTTTCTTGTTCACACTTTTTAGTTCCCCATTCCTTCTGTTCACTAAATGTTCAAAGGAGTACCTCGACCTGTTCATTCAGTGTTCAAAATAGCGATTCAACCTGTTCTTAACTTCATTAATTCACCTCTTCCTAACTTTATCGGTTCCCTAGTTCACCTATCTACCAAATGTTCAAAAGACCACCTCCTCCTGTTCACCACTTCATCAGTGTCCCGCTTCACCTGTTCACTAAGTGTTCAAAAGAACAATGAACCCTCTCCTCCACTTTAACACCTGGTGTTCAAAGGAGCAGCTCCTCCTGTTCACCAGTTCATCAAGTCCATATTCCACCTGTTTACTAAATGCTCGAAAGAGAAAGTAATCCTGTTAACCATTTCATCAGTTCCCACTTCATCAGTTCCCTTGTTCACCACTTTATCAATTCACCTGTTCACCAGTTCATCATTTCCCCATCCCACCTGTTCACAAAATGTTCAAAGGAACAGCTCCTCCTGTTCACCAGTTCATCAATTCCCCATCTCACCTGTTCACAAAATGTTCAAAGGAGCAGCTCCTCCTGTTCACCAGTTCATCAATTCCCCATCTCACCTGTTCACAAAATGTTCAAAGGAGCTGCTCCTCCTGTTCACCAGTTCATCAATTCCCCATCTCACCTGTTCACAAAATGTTCAAAGGAGCTGCTCCTCCTGTTCACCAGTTCATCAATTCCCCATCTCACCTGTTCACAAAATGTTCAAAGGAGCAGCTCCTCCTGTTCACCAGTTCATCAATTCCCCATCTCACCTGTTCACAAAATGTTCAAAGGAGCTGCTCCTCCTGTTCACCAGTTCATCAATTCCCCATCTCACCTGTTCACAAAATGTTCAAAGGAGCTGCTCCTCCTGTTCACCAGTTCATCAATTCCCCATCTCACCTGTTCACAAAATGTTCAAAGGAGCTGCTCCTCCTGTTCACCAGTTCATCAATTCCCCATCCCACCTGTTCACAAAATGTTCAAAGGGTGTCCCCCTGTTCCCAGTTCATCAATTCCTTCCCACTGTTCACAAAGTTCAAGGAAAGCAGCTCCCCCTGTTACATTTCATCAATTCCCATCTCACCTGTTCACAAAATTTTTCAAGGAGCAGCTCTATGTTCCCCAGTTCATCAATTCCCATCCCCTGTTCACAAAATGTTAAAAGGAGCGTCCTCCTGTCCCCAAAGTTCATCAATTCCCCCATTCACTGTTAAAAAATGTTCAAAGGGAAAGCTCCCCCGGGTTCACCAGTTCATCAATTCCCATCCCCTGTTCACAAAATGTTCAAAAGGAGCAGTTCCTGTTCACTAAGTGTTCAAGGAAGGCTTTCCCGCTGATCAGGCGGAAGGAACACAGTGTTGTCAATGCACGCGCAATTTCTCAACCCAGATGGTCGTTTTTCCTGTTATAAAACCTGGGGTTATCGTCTTTAACTTTTTTGCCTTCTTTTTTTTCCCCCTTACCGCTCTCTTCCTTCTTTTTTTTTCGTATTTCTTCGACGCTCAAGTGCCGAAGCTCGTTATATTTGCATAATATTGTGCAAATGTGGAGCGAAGTCATCTGGCGTGTTTCTTCCGAACTGCAACAATTGAGGATTTTGGAAGATTTTTGGGTCCGAGCATTAATGGCCTGTTATTTGCGCTCTTGCTGTTTCCGTTACTCTCTCTCTCTCTCTCTCTCTCTAGTTCTTTCTCTCTCTCTCTCTCTAGTTCTCTCTCTCTCCCCTCTCTCTCTTCCTCTCTTCTCCTCTATCTCTCTCTTTTCAGTTTTTCTTTCTCTCTCTTCTCTCTCTCTCTCTCTCTCTCTTCTCTCTAGTTCTTCCTTTCTCCCCTTTCTCCTCTCTCTCTGTGGGGTTGTCTACTTTCCCCCCCTTATTTTGGGGGCCCGTAGGAGCAACGAGACTAACTCGGTTCCTTTTCCCGGGCAAAAGAAATTGTCATTTGACGTTTGTCTTGTGCGGTATTATGGTTGGTAGCGTCTTTTCATGAACAAAGAAAGATGACAAATACTTTTGCCCAAAGCATTTCCAGGGATATAGATAATTTAAACAAAAATGTGTAAAACTGATGATAAAGTAAAAGTGAAATCTCCCGAGTAAATTAAAGTTTTATTAAAATAGAAAGAGTTAAAAAAATTTAAAATGAATATAAAACTTTATTATATTTTATTTGGGTAAAAAGCAAACAAAGGAAAAAACTCAATCCCATTATTATTTAAAAAAGCGAAAACCCACAAAAAATTTAAAACCTCGGTAAAAGTAAAAAAATCACTTTTAAAAAGGGGAAATCTTAAATAAACCAAAAAAAAAAAAACAATCCCTGATAAAATGCAGATCACTGTAAGACCCCATAGTTAAAAGAAAAAAAAATAAAAAAAAAGCACAAAAAAAATGCCCCAAAGCCTAAACGGCGATGCTGAGCGAAATAAAGCAAGGGGTTGCCCCCACCTTTTTTATGCAAAAAAGGTCGTGCCAGGAGTGTTCGCGCGTAGATCATTTCTAGTTTGTGTGTTGCCTTCTTGAATATTTCTTTAAATACTAAAATTTAGTAATGGGTTGCCCTATTTTGAAAAAGTAAAGGAGGTTAAATGAAGAAAATAAATACAATAATATAAACACTAAAAAAAAAAAGAACAAAAAATACTAAATTTTAAATAAAAGAAAAAAATATTTCCGTGGCTAGTGAGGGGTTTTGGGGCAAATGCCCCTTTTAGATTTTTCCCCCGGCCCGTCGTCGCCTCTTGGGGGCATCTTGGTATTCCCGTAGCTATGAGGGCGACCTCCCCACGTATCCCTTTGCAGGCCCGGTGGGACATGGGACGTTTAAAACCTTTAAATAGTTGGGGGGATATCGTAGGATACTAAAAAAGTCCAGGGGTCCCATCTCCCCGCAGCGCCTCGTCGGCAATACCTTTTTTACAGCGCCTCCTGCGGTGCCCCCGTCAGTATCCTCGGCCCCCGGTCCAGACGTACAATTTGGTCGCGGGGGACTTTTTTGGGGGTTTGGGTGATGTGAGTGGGGGTATGGGTCGCCGGAAGAGGCAGTAAGGCGGCAGCTCACTACACCCCTCCCCCCCCTAGTGAAACGAAGTCCACGGTCCATATGGCTGGTCCCCGAAGTCCAATGCCCCTCTGCGAGATCTGTCAATCCTCTGTGGGGTGTTTAGGGCGCCTCGGTTTGATCAAGGGCACGTGAGAGCGGTGACGAAGCTCCCCTGACCTTCCTCTCTCCGGAATGGCTGGACATCCCCCCGACGTTTAACTCGACCCCTGCTGCCCCGAGACTGTGCTGTCAATACGTAGTCTCACTGACGGGTGATAAACCCCAAAATCTCTTGTCATCAAGGGCTGGGGCACCCCATTCCACCCCCAGGTTTTGACACCCAGCTTAACTCCATTAGGTTACTTCCCCAGGATTACGACCAGGAAGGGGTGGTTTTCTGTATCATTGAATGAGAGAAATCCCTCCCCAAACCCCCTTGGGTTGCGAGGCTTATTAAGAATTTTGAAATGCAGGGAAAAAAGCTGTTAATAAGAGGATATTGTCTATTGTTTATTTTAAAATTTCCCCAGGGGGTAAAATGGTTGGCTTCAAAATTTGGATTATTTTAAAATGTTTAAAACATATAAAAAACTAAGATTATCTAAAAAAAAACATTGTTTAAAAATAAAAACATAAAAAAAGACATTAAAATTTTTAAGGGGCGTAAATTTCACGGGGTTTTGCAATCACCAAAAATGGGTCAACAAATTAGGACCCTTTTAAAAAATTGGGGAAGTGATCTCCCAAAACTTTAAAGGGTTTCAAAATCTTAATGGATATTGTTTATTAAAGGTTATAGATACTTTCAAAAAAAAGGTAACTGGACCGATCTTCTTTTTGATGCGTGCGGGGCCCAACCCGGTGGATTTTGCAGTTTATTACCCGTTTTTGAACCGATTCTTATTAGAGAGTTCCTTCAGCTAAAGCTTGGTTTGGCAGCCGCTTTCGTAAATTTGTGTCCGTTCCCTTTTCGGTTTTGAGTTCGAGGGCACTTTAGAGCTTTATTGGAGCTTATAAAAAGGGTCTAGGACTTGAATTGGAAACAAGTCGTTGGGTTAAACAAAAAAATGACCTGATGACCTGTCTTAAGTTTAAGGTGATCTCCTGTACAGTGGGGAATGGCGCTGTTAAGAGCCAGCTCACCTGAGGGGATAAGCTGAGTCCCATCGAGTAGGTTGTTGTATTTGCAAGGGATGCAATTGCATCTGTAACTACTCTGTTTGTTCTTTCTATCATCCCATTAGCCTGGGATGATAAGCAGTTGTCAAGGTTGTCTTTATCTGCAGTAGTCGACAGCAATTCCTTTAAAGAGCCGATATTAAAATTCAGATCCCCCATCAGTTTGTATAAGGCGAGGAGGACCAAAGATCGTAATGAATTCGGGAACATCGCACCGCTACAGAGTCGGCCTCTTGGTTTTCAATGGAACAATTTGGGACCGTAACGTGTTATAATGATCAATGATGGTCAGACAAGTTTAGTTAAAAGTTATACGATAACCAGCCTCAGATCTCCCTTTTAGCTCAATTCAAGTCCCCTTTTGCACTTATCTTTCTCAAGAGGAACTGAGACATCCGGCCCGGCTTTTGCAAGAATGAGGAATAAAAGATGGAACTGCCTTTCTTGGGCGTCCTTTTCGTCGTCACGTGGCTAGTCCTCTGACAGGCTTTTGGATTGTTGCATGCATCATTACTCCTTGACGTCACGAACGAAAGCATATTTGGGGGAAATTAAAACATGTCCTCCTTTGAAGTCTTGACAAAATGTTATAAATTTAAAAAAAAAAAAAAAAAAAAAAAAAAAAAATTAAAAAAAAAAAAAAAAAAAAAAAAAAAAAAAAAAAAAAAAAAAAAAAAAAAAAAAAAAAAAAAAAAAAAAAAAAAAAAAAAAAAAAAAAAAAAATAAAAAAAAAAAAAATACCCAGGTACCAGGGGTGAGCGGCCATTGGGGGAAGAGAAAGAGTGGTAAGAAAATAAAGTAGAGAGGGGGCGAGGTGGAAGAAAAGCGTGGAGAGTGGGCCGGGCTATGAAAGAGGAAGGGAAAGGAGGAAAAAAAGATAAGATCAATGAAGAGTGGGGCTTTGTAATGTTTAATGCACGTCTTCGAGTTGTTCGAGGAGAACCACAAGTTGGCTCACTATTCGATAAGGTAGTGTTTCACATGAACATCCACACCATTCGGGAGTTTTCAAAATTCTTCTAGGGGCGTGGTGGTTTTCTGCGCCCGTGGAGGTTTTTGTGAGGAAAATGGCTTCTTTCAACTAAAGCAATAATTTTCATTGCCACATCCGGATCCTTCAGTTGTTCTGATCTCATGTTCTGTGGATCTGGTGGTTCTGCTTTACTCCACTGACTGAAATATTTTCGGATCTCCTTCTTTTAAAATATCTGGACATGTGGCTTTCGTGAGGTCGGGTACCAGGCTTGTTACTGGATGTGTTAAATGAATAGCCAGAAGGTTCATATGCCCCCCCCTAGACCATTTCTTGGGGACTGTGTTTCTATGTGAAATCGTACACAAAGTGGTTTCGACATGGTTTCTGTGTACACCGTGTATGAATTTGCGAACCATATACATAAGGGTAAATTGCCGGACGCTTGCAATTAAACGGCAAGGGACTTCTTCTGAGTCAGTAGTAAGCAGAATATCGGTCTTGGCTCCTCTCAACTTTCGACTGAAGTAGGCTATGATGGGGCTTGTTTCACTATGTCTCTCTGCATTTAATGCCAGCAAGCACGAGATTGGCACTTTGTGATGCATCAGTGTGTATCTCAAATGGGAGATCAAAGTTCGGCTTAGACACAATACCGGGGGGCATCATCAAAGCATCTTTCAAAGATTGAAATGCTTTCCGGCACTCATTGTCCATTTGTAATCTAGTATCTTTCTTTGATGAGTTGGGTTAAAGGTGCAGCTTACTTTAGCTTATCAGGAAACTGCATTTCATGGAAGAATCCTGTAGCTCTTAGAATCTTCTTACTCCCCTGATGTTTTTGGGGCTGGCATCTCGCATTGCTCGAACCTTTGTCAGGGAATCAGGGAGAATTCCTTCAGGAAGTAATCGATCCTAAAGAAACCTGAAGTTCTTTACAACAAATTACATTATGTTAACATTTAGCTTGAACTCCAGCACCAATTACATATATCCAGTGTTGCTTTTCAGTTGACACAGTGTTCGTCTAAAGTTCTTACTGTAGACAACCAATGTCGTCCTAGGGTAAGCTAATGTATGCCGCCGAGAATGGGGCTAAGTATGGCATTCATAGTTCGCTGAAATGTTGTGGGTGCCGTAGACAAACCAAATGGCATACGACGCATGAAAAAGCGATAACCATCCGCTGAATGCCGTCTTTGGCTATCTTCAGGTGCCACAGGGATTTACTCCCGTAAGCAATCTACTGTCAAGTAGTTGAAAAGACTGCTGTTTCTCAGAGTTCATCCACCGCTCATCAATCACTGGCAAAGGGTAGAGTCAGGCTATTGTCACAGAGATTCAGCCGACGATAATCTACACAAAGCGAACGGTTCCATCCTTCTTTTTAAAAGCACTTCGGTGAGTGCCAGGGTGATGTGCTTGGTTCAATCACACCAGCCTCAAGCATGGCGTCGCACTCTCCTCGTACTGTTGTTTAGCTGCTTCAGGTAGTCGCCACTGGCGTTGTGCATAATGGCTGAGTCTCATGTGTAGTATACAGTGCTGAACCATCTGGCACAGTTGCCAATAGAGAACTTATTGAGCTCAAAAGACGTGGATAATTAGCCAATATAGTGTCAGAATACCTTCGCGTTGCCTGTCTGAAAATGCTCAAATCAGGGCCATTTTTCTTGATCGTCTGTTGCCATAGTAACAGATGCAATGTCTGGGGATTATCTAAATTGTTTCAGGAAAAACAACAAAGTCACACCATATAACCGAAAAGACTTAGTTGACCGTAAGCTTCATCAAATCATCATCCTCCAAACTAAACTCTCTGGATCAGAGGCATCACTGCTATTCTTTGAAATTCCTCAGAGGAAAGCTCAACATCAGTAGAGTTATACCATAAAACTGCTGCTTCACAGATAAGATCCTTCATGTGATGCTTCAGTTCCACCACTGTGCAAAGTGCTCCAGTTGCCCGTTGTGTAACCATTTGCGAGTGAATGGGACGAGCTCCTCCATTCACTCCCATACAGAAGCAATTCCATTTCAGGCACAACTTACCCGTCCTAGACGACAACTTTGTCAGTGGCCGCTTCTAATAGCAATTCTATTATCATTAAATGTCTGTGCACAGTCACGAAAACAAAACGACCACTACGACGGAGGACTTAAAGTGGTTCTCCTGAGTGCTAACCTCTGATACTGATCTTAGGATGTGAATTCGGCTACCAAAGCAGTTGATACCTAAGTGTCAAACACATAAGTTATAGGTGAGGATTATCCCTTGAAGTTCAGGTACTCTTTGCGTGGAGTATGATTATGTACCACTGGTAACAGAAACCTCTGGTAGAAAATCATACCAATAAGAATCATCCCCTGGGAATTCTTATACCTTCCACCAAACACAATTTGACAACACTTTGGATTTTTCCTGCCATTACCAATAGCTACCTCAACATCCATCAGATGTAGCCTCGGAAGAGCCGGCCTTGAAACTCCTCGAAGACCAGTCCCTCTGATAAAATTCTTTTTGGTGTCATTGTCTGCAAAGCCACCATTTAAGCAGAGTAACTTCAGATCCAGTATCAATAAAAGCTGTATCAACTCTCTCCATCACAGATCTTCACTAAGAGGTCTCCAACATGGTCCTTGTAGCAGAAATTCATTAACATCAGATTTGTCTGGACGCAGCCTCTGTTCAACTGTCGATCTCCTTTGTAAGACTTCTTTGGTGGTCCTCGGGAAACTGGACCTTTCTTGGGCTCCTTTGATACACAGAGGTGAGTGGAGTCTCCTATCTGGCCATCCTGAATGGGCATTCTCTTCGAACATGACCTTACTCTTTGACATACCAGCATATGTTTGTCGATCGCTGATTCTCTTTGGCGATAGCCGAGGCGTGGTCACGAGAGATCTCTGCAAACACCAGATCTTGTGGTTCTTGGCAGGAAGTTTAGGTGGGGGGGGGGGGGGGGGGGTTCTTCATGGCTAGACCACTCCTACTCTGGCATTCCATAACCGTGTGAGCCTTCAACAAGTGACTGAAAGTGAATCACCTTCTTAAGAGCGGGAAGCTCTTTAGCCTAGCCTGGCAATCCTGGCAAAAATACCTTCGAATTAACACCTCAGGGTTACCTATTGTTCTCGGTGATCTCGATAGCCTTGGATACACCATTCCATCAAAGTAGCAATAAAAATCCAGAGGAGCCTGCCTGCAAGCTCGCACTTTCATACAGTAAAGTGTAAAATCAGAGCTGAGCATGTTCCTAAATTTTTGTCGTAGCTTTTGTTTAAACTCTACCACGATAGATGTATCAAAAATAGGTGAGTTGATTATCAACTCAGCCTGTCCTCTGCCATGTTTGTCTTGCTGCCTGAATCAGGAGCCTCATCAGTAGCAGGCTTGACTGCAGTTTCAGCTGTCTAATCCAGCTTCGACTTCTTGGTTTCTGCGAAGTGGATGAGAAGCTGGAGGGCTTCAGCTTTAACTTCGAGATAGAATCTCGATCAGAAACGATTAGGTAGTTGGCTGTGTGATGCCTGTGACCAGGAGGCGTGTAAACAGTCTGCGGGGGAGCAACTGTGGGCCTTTCAGAAGAATGAAGGGTCAACAGTAACTGGGATGTGAGTCAGCCCGGAATACTAAATTCGCCGGAAGTGAGCATTGGCGATGTGTCTTTACAATTTAACCGCCTGGTAGTTTGTGTGACTAGCCCTCTCTCAAGGGTGACGTGTGAGGTGATGAAAGCGCAGTGTCACCCTGCGGTTCTGCAGCACTTGTAGTGGCACCCAGAGTCTAACCTCAAAAGTTAACCTTTCCAGTAAACCTTGATTTCATCACGGTCTTTATTCTTTTCTCACTCTCGAGCCGCTTTCCTGATTCGTTAACTCCTTAATCACCCATCATACTCCGTAAACCTCATCAACTGAAGGATATCATATCAAGGTTGGGGCGAGATTCAATTTCTCAAAGCTCTGGCGCAGGGCTTGAGACTTCTCCTCCTTTCCCTAACATCATAGAATATCAAACAAAGTCAAAGACAAACCACAGACCCAAAAATCAACGTCACAACTGGAAACGACAGAATACACAAAAACGATATCACCAATAAACTCGTAAACAAATAATACAAGCAAATAATATATGATTATGAGCCTAAAGGTTTTTTTAATGCTGGTCAATCACATTAAAGCAAAAAGCAAAACTTCAAAGTAAACACTTATACAAAATTCGTACATAATGAACAATATCTATCTACACCAGTCTTCCAGTAAACCATTAACTATCACTAATTGTTGCTTTGGCAAAATTCTTAAAAAACCATCTAGTAACATCAGCACATGAACAACTCCAAACGTCATCTTAATTAAAACAATCAATCCACCGATTAAGCCTCCATTATCGCTGTAGGGGTTGTCTACGTTTCTCCCCCTAGTTTGCAGGGGCCGTAGGAGCCAACGAGACCTAAGCCCCCGGGCCCTGTTCCGCACAAAAAAATTTGTCATTTGACGTTTGTCTTGTGGGGTATTAGGGTTGGTGCGCATTTCATGAAAAAAAAAGATGAGCAAAAATAATCTTTTGCCCAAAAGCATCACGGGAATAAAATTTAATTTAAAACAAAAATGTGTAAAACTTTTTAAACGAAAAAGTGAAACATACGAGTAAATTAAAGTTTTTTATTAAAATAGAAAGATTTTTAAAATAAATTAAATGAACTATAAAATTTATCTGTTTAAATTTAGTTAAAAAAAGAAAAAAAAAAGGAAAAAACTCATTTACATTATTTTAAAAAAGCGAGAACACAAAAAAATAAAACCTCCGTAAAATTAAACACAAATACACGAAAAAAGGGGGGAAATCTTAAATAAAAAAAATAAAAAACATACCTGAAAAAAAATGCAGAACACTGTAAGATCCATATTTAAAAAGAAAAAAAAAAAAAAAAGCACAAAAAAAAAATAAACAAAGCCGGACGGCGGATGCCTGAGCCCCACTAAAAGCAAGGGGTTGCCCCCCACCTTTATTTATGCAAACAAGTCGTCGCCAGAGATGTTCGCGCAGTAGACTCATTTCATATTTAAGGGGTGGGTCTGCCTTCTTTTAATATTCTTAAATACAAAAGTTTTAGTAATGATTCCCGTATTTTTGAAAAAGTAAAGGAGTAAATGATGAAAATAACAACAATAATATAAACACTAAAAAAAAAAAAAAAAAAAAGAACAAACAACAAAAATTCAAATAAACGAAAAAAAATATTTCCGTGGCTAGGAGGGTTTGGCCCCAAATCCCCGTTTTTTAGATTTCCTCGCCTGTCGTCGCCATCTTGGGCCCCATCTTGGTATTCCGTAGCTGAGGGCGCCTCCCGACGTCACCCCTTCGCGGGCCCCTGGTGGACATGGGAAACTTTTGTACCTAAATACTTGGCCGATTCGTCAGGAACTAAAAATGTCCAGGGTCTCCATCCCCCCGCCTGCAGCGCCTCCGTCAGCAATACTTCTACAGCCCCTTTCCTGCGTGCCTCCGTCATATCCTCGCCCCCCTGGTCCAGACGTACAATATTGGTCGCGGGGATTTTTCAGGGGTTTTTTTGGTGTTTGTGAGTGGTATGGGTCCCCGGAAGAGGCAGAAAGGGAGCGGCCAGCTCACACACCCCTCCCCCACCTATAAGCGAAGCCCACGCGTCTCATATGGCTGTCCTCGAAGTCCAATGCCCCTCTCGAGATCTGCTCAATCCTCTGCTGGGGTGTTCTAGGCGCCTGGGTTTAGATCACAGGGAAAATCGTGAAAAAGGGGTGACAAAAGCTCTCTGACCTTCCTCTCCCCCGGGGAAATGCTGGACATCCCCCGACGTCTTAACATCCCACCAGGGTGCCCGAGACTGTGCTGTCAATACGTAGTCTCCACTGACGGTGATAAAACCCAACATCTCCTTTTTCATACAAGGGCTCAGCACCCCATCTCCAACCACCCGGTTCTCGACACCTATGCTCAACCTTTCCCTCCCCAGTTACTTTCCACAGATTCCCCAGACCAGGACGGGGTGGTTACTGTCATACAATCTGGGAAGGGGAGAAATCCCCCCCCCAACCCCATTGGAGTGCGCAGGCTATTAAGATTATAAAAATGACCCCGAAAGCGCCCGTTAATAAAGCAGGATATTGTCTATCGTTTTTTTTAAGATTTCCCGAGAGGTAAAAATGTTGGCTTCAGACATATTGGATATTTTAAAATCCCTTAAAAACATATAAAAACTAAGATAAACTTAAAAAAAAACATTGGGTTTAAAAATAAAACATAAAAACAAGACATTACATTTTACAGATGCAAGTAACATTTACACCCGGTTCGCAATCAAACCAAAAGTGATCAACAAAATCAGGACCCTATTCATATAAACTTGGGGAAGTGATTTTCACCCAAGACTTTAAAGGGTTCAAGTCAAATTTAAAGTGATATTGCTTCTCATTAAAAGGTATAGATATCTTCAAAAAAAAAGTACTGGACCGTTTTTCTTTTTGATGCGTGCAGGACCTACCACGTGGATTTGCAGTTTATTACCCCCGTCCTACGAACTCGATTCTTAATAAGACGAGATCTCCTTCAACTAAATCCCTTTGGTTGGCAGACCGCTTATCGTAATCTCGTGCCCCCTGTTCCCTTGCGGTTTTGAGTCTGAGGGCTCCTTTTTTACAGTTTAATATTGGAGCATTATAAAAGGCTCTGGGAAACCCCGAATTGAGACAAGATCTTTGGTAACCCAACAGGAAAAATGACCTGATGACCTGTCATTAAGAAAAAAAAGGCCCTGATCTCCTGACAACGATGAATGGCGCTGTTAAGACCACCCTCCCCCTGAGGGATAAGCTGTCCCATCGAGTAGGTGTTGAAATTGAAAGGGGGATGCAATTGCACCCTTAACTACTCTGTTTGTTCTTTCTATCATCCCATTAGCCTGGGATGATAAGCAGTTGTCAAGGTTGTCTTTATCTGCATAGTCGACAGCATCCCTTAAAGAGCCGTTTATAAATTCAATCCCCTCATTTGTATAAGCGGGAGGACCAAAGATCTATAATTTTCCGGAACATCGCACGTTTCAGAGTCGGCCCCTTGGTTTTCAATGAACAATTTGGACGTAACGATAATGATCATGTTTGGTCAGACAGTAAGGATATCCAGCCTCAGATCTCCCTAGCTCATCAAGTCTGCACTTATTTTCTCAAGAGGACTGAGAAAATCCGCGGCTTTGCAAGAGAGCCTTTCCCTTGGGCTTCCTTTTCGCGTTTGGCAGTCCGACAGCTGCAACATACTCTTGACGTCCACGAAGCAATTGGGAAATAAAACAGGTCCTAAGTTTGACAAATGTTTAAATACACCAGGGGTGAGCGGAAAATTGGGGAAGAGTGGGCTATTGTTAATGCACGTATGAAAGTTTGTCGAGGAACCACAAGTTGGCTCACAATTCGATAGGAAAGTGTTCACATGAAAAACCAACCTTTCCCGGAGTCAAATTCCCTTCTAGGGGCGTGGGTTTCATGTGAGGAATTTTCCCTTTCCCAAATAAGCAATAATTTCATGCCAAAAATCGGGTCCTTCATTTTGTTCTGATCTCAGGGTCTTTGGATCTTTGGTCTGCTTACTCACTGCCTGAAATATTTCGACTTAAAAAACTGAATGTGGTGTGAGTCCAGGCTTGTACGAGTTAAATGAATAGCCAAAGTTTCATAGCCCCCTAGACTTTCTGGGACTTGTTCTTGTGAAACTACACAAGTGGCGATGTCGTGTACACCGTGAATTGCGACCATATACATAAGGGTAAATGCCGGCCCTTTTCAATAACGGCAAGGGCTTTCTGAGTCAGTAGCAAATATCGTTTTGGGGCCCTCTCAACTTTCGACTGAAGTAGCTAGGGATGGGCCTTGTTCACTGTCTCTCTGCATTAATGAGCACCGAATGGAAACTTGTGATGCTCAGTGTGTACTCAAATGGGAGATCAAAGTTCGGCTTACCAAAACGGGCTTTCATCAAGCATCTTTCAAAGATGAAAGCTTTTTCCCGGGCCCCATGTCCATTTGAATCTAGTATCTTCTTGATGATTGGGTTAAAGGTGCAGCTACTTTAAACTAAACAAGAAACTGCTTTCTGAAGAATCCTGTAGCCCTAAAAATCTTCTTACTCCCCTGATGTTTTTGGGGCTGGCACTCCCCATTGCTCGAACTTTGTTAGGATCAGGGAGAATCCTTCAGAGTAATTTGGAAACTAAAGAACCTGAAGTTTTTAAAAAACAAATTACATTTGTTAACATTTTTGCTTGAATCCAGCAAAATAATATATCCAGTGTTTTCTTTCAAAAATGAAAACAGTGTTCGTCAAAGTTCTTACTGTAGACAACAATGTCGTCTAGGTAAGCTATTTTTTGCCGCCGAGAAGGGCTAAGAAGGGAAATTTATAGTTCGCTGAAAAGTTGTGGTGCCGTAGACAAACCAAATGGCATACCCCATGAAAAAGCGATAACCATCGCTGATGCCGGCCCCCTTTTCCCATCTTTTAGGTGCCACAGGGAATCCGTAAGCATCCCACTGTCAAGTAGTGAAAAGACTGCTTTTCTCATCATCCACCGCCATCATCCTTTTGGGAAAGGGGGGAGGGTCAGCTATGTCACAGAGTCCAAACCGACGATTTAAACTACACAAACGACCGTTCCATCCTTCTTTTTAAAAAAACACTCGGTGAGGCCAGGGTATGTGCTTGTTCAATCACACCAGCCTCAAGCTTGGGGGTCGCACTCCCCCCGTACTGTGTTTAGCTGCTTCAGGAGTCGCCACTGGCGTGGGGCATAATGGCTGAGTCTCATTGGGAGGGATACAGTGCTGAACATCTGGCACAGTGCAATAGAGAATTTAATGAGCTAAAAAAACGTGATAATTAGCCCAATAGTGTCAAAATACCTTCGCGTTGCCTGTCTGAAAATGCTTTTAAATCAGGCCATTTTCTGACGTTCCCGTTGCCATATAAAAAGATGCAATGTCTGGGGATCCCAAATGGGTTTTAAGAAAACACAAAGTCACCCCATATAAACGGAAGCTAGTTGACCGTAAGCTTCATCAAAAACACATCCTCAAACTAACTCTGATCAGAGGCTTCCCCTGCTATTCTTGAATTCCCCCAGAGGAAAGCTTTAACATCAGTAGAGTTTCCATAAACTGCTCTAAACAATAAGATCCTTCAGGTGATGCTTCAGTCCACCACTGTGCAAAGGCCAGTTGCCTGTGTACCTTTTTGCGGTAATGGGACAGCCCTTTTTTTCACTCCCAAAACAGAAGCATTTCCATTTCAGGCACAACTACCGCCCCTGGGAACGACAACTTTGCCCAGTGGCCGCTTCTAATAGCATTCCCTAACCCATTAAATGTCTGGGGCACAGTCACGAAAACAAACGACCACTACGAGGAGGACTAAAGTGGTTCTCCTGATTGCAAAACCTCTGATACTGTTTCTTAGGAGTAATTCGCTACAGCAGGATACCAAAAAAGTGCCCCAACCCCATAATTATAGGGAGTTTTATCCCTTGAAGTTCAGGAAATTTTTTGGGTGAGTATGATTATGTCCCAAAACTGGAAAACAGAAACCTCTGTAGAAACCCATACCAATAAGAACATCCCCTGGGAATCTATACCTTCCACCAAACACAATTGAAAAACCACTTTGATTTTCCTGCCTTTTCCAAAAATACTCAACACCCCATCAGATTAGCCTCGAAGAGCGGCCTGAAACTCCTCGAAAAACCAGCCCCCTCTAAATAAATTCTTTTGTGTCATTGCCCTGCAAAGCCCTTTTTTTAAAGCAGAGTAACTCAGATCCAGTATCAAAAAAAAGCTTACCAACTCTCCCCCCAAACACAGATCTTCACTAAGAGGTCCCCCACAGGGTCCTGAGCAGAAATTCAAAACCCTCAGATTTGTCGCCCGCAGCCTCTGTCAACTGCGATCTCCTTGTAAAAACTCTGTGGTCCTCGAAACTGACCTTTCTTGGGCTCCTTTGATACCCAGAGGTGAGTGAAGCCCCTCCTTCTGGCCATCCTAAAAGCATTCTCTTCGAAAAATGACCTTTTTCTTTGACATCCCAGCAAATGTTGTCGATCGCTGATTTCTTTGGCGATAGCCAGGCTGGTAAAGAGAGATCTCGCAACACCAGATCTGTGGTTCTGCAGAAGTTTAGGGTTCTCATGCTAGACACTCCTACTCTGGCATTCCAAAAACGTGTGGGGCTTCAAAAAAGTGACTGAAGTAAAACACCCCCTTAAAGCGGAAGCTCTTTAGCCACTGGCAACCCTTTGCAAAAAAAAACCTTCGAATTAACACCCGGTCCCTTTATTGTTCTCGGTGATCTCGAACCCCTTGATACACCTTTCCCCTCAAATACATAAAAATCAAGGGAAACCTGCCTGAAAAGCTCGCACTTCATACAGTAAAGAAAAAAAATCAGGGGCTGAGAAATTTCCCTTTAATTTTTTTGTCGTAGCTTTTGTTTAAATTTCCCCCCACGAAAAGATGTATCAAAAAAGGTGATTTTGATTTTCACTCAGCCTGTCCTCTGCAATGTTGCTTGCGCTGAATCAGAGCCTCATCAGAAAGCAGCTGACTGCATTTTAAAGCGGGCTAATCCACCCTTGGGACTTCTTGTTTTCTGCGAAGTGTGAGAAGCTGGGGCTTCAGCTTTAAAATTCGAGATAGAATCTCGATCAGAAACATTAGGTAAATTGGCTGTGATGCCTGTTTACCAGGAGGCGTAAACAGTCCCGCGGGGAGCAACTGTGGCCTTCAGAAATGAAGGTCCCAGTACCCCGGGATGTTATCAGCCCGAATACTAAATTCGCCGGATGAGCATTGGCGATGTGTCTTTACAATTAACCGCCGTAGTTTGAAAAAAACCCTCTCAGGGACGTGTGAGTGAAGCGCAGTGCACCCTGCGGTTCTGCGCACCCTTTTAGTGGCACCAAAGTCTAACCTCAAAGTTAAACTTTCCAGAAACCTTTTTTTTTTATCACGGGCTTTATCTTTCTCCCTCTCAGCCGCTTTCCTTATTCGTTAACTCCTTAATCACCCCTCAATCCGTAACCTCATCAAAAAAAATTTCAATCAAGTTGGGGCGAAATCATTCTCAACTCGCGCAGCTGAGGAAATTCTTTCCCCCTTTCCCTAACCCTATAGAATTCAAACAAATCAAAGACAAACCAGACCAAAATCAAAAGTCCCCAACTGGAAACGACAGAATACACAAAAACGATATCACCATAAACTCGTAAACAAATTTACAGAAAAAAATAATGATAAAGCTAAAGGTTTAAAGCTGGTCAATCACATTAAAGCAAAAGCAAACTCAAAGTAAACACTTAAATTCCCCTACATAATGAACAATAACTTTTCTACACCAGTCCCTTTAAATAACCTTTTAAATATTTATATTGTTGCTTTGGCAAAATCCCTTAAAAACATCTAGAACATCACACAAAAAAAAAACTCAAAAAGTCATCTAATTAAAACAACATCCCAAACCCATTAAGCCAAAATTTTCCCCTGTAGGGTTGTCTACTTTTTTCCCCCTAGTTGCGGGCCGTAAGCCAACGAGACCTAAGCCTCCGCTTCCCTTTTTCCGGCCCCAAAAAAAATTGTCATTTGACGTTTGTCTGTGCGGTTTTTATGTTGGTAAACGTCATTTCATGAACAAAGAAAAGATTAGCGAAATAATCTTTTGCCCAAAGCATCCCCGGGAAAAAATAGATAATTTTTAAAAAAAAAAAATGTTAAAAACGGGTAAAAAAGTAAAGTGAAATCATACAGTAAATTAAAATTATTATTTAAAATTTAAAAAAGTTTTTAAAATAAATTAAATGAACATAAAAAATTTATCTGATAATTAGTTGAAAAGAAACAAAGGCAAAAAATCAATACCCTTATTATTAAAAAACGGAAACAAAAACAAAAAAAAACCCCGGTAAAAGTAAACAAAAAATACACGTAAAAAGGGCAATCTTAAATAAAATATAAAAAACAATACCTGATAAAACTGCCACTCACTGTAAGATCCTTTTTTTAAAAAAGAAAAAAATAAAAAAAAAGCAAAAAAAAAATGAAAAACCCTGAACGGCGATGCCTGAGCGCAACCAAAAAGTGGTTGACCCCCCCTTTATTTATGCAAACAAGGTCGTACGCCAGGAGATGTTCGCGCAGAAAGACTCATTTAAATATTAAGTGTCGTCTGCCTTCTCTGAATATTTCTTAAATACTAAAGTTTTAGTAATGGATTGCCGTATTTTGAAAAAGAAAAAGGGGGTAAAGGGAAAAAAATAACACAAAATTAAACACTAAAAAAAAAAGAACAAACAACATAAATTCAAAAAAAACGAAAAAAAATATTTCCCGGGGGCTATGAGGGGTTTGGCCCCAAAAATTTGCCCGTTGTAGATTTCCCTGGGCCCTTTGTCTTCGCCATTTTTGGGCCCAATTGGTATTCCCGTAGCTATAGGGCGACCTCCGACGTCATCTTCGCAGGCCCGAGTGGGACATGGGGACGTTGACCATAAATAGCTTGGGAAAATATCGTCAATATTAAAATGTCAGGGCGTTTCCTTCTCCTCCTTGCAGGCCCCCCGTTTAGGGAATTTCCTTACGCGCCTCCTGCGGTGCTCCGTCTATCCTCGCCCTGGTCACGAAAAATATGGGCGCGGGGGGCTTTTCATGGGGGGTTTTGGGGGTGCGAGTGGGTATGGCGCCGGAAAAAGGGGTAAGAGCGGCAGCTCACTAATCTCTCTCTCTCTCCTTTTCTGTCCTCCTCTCTCTCCTCTCTCCTCTAGTTCTTTCCTTTTCTCTCTCTCTCTCTCCTCCTCTCTTTTTTTTTGTCTTCCTTCTCTTTCTCTCTTCCTCTCTCTTCTCTCTCTCTCTTCTCTCCTATTCTTCCTTTCTCTCTCTCTCTCTCTCTCTCTCTCTCTCTCTCTATCTCTCTCTCTCTCTATTCCTCTTCTCTCCTCTCTCTCTCTCTCTCTCCTCTCTCTCTATCTCTCTCTCTCTCCCCTAGTTCTTCCTTTTCTCTCTCTCTCTCTCTCTAGTTCTCTCCCTCTCTGTCTCCCTCTACATTCACTCGGGTTTTTCTTTTCTTTATATTTTTCTCCCTATGTTTCTTTAAGGATCTCTCTCTTTTTTCCTTTCTCCCGGTTTTCCCTCTTTCTCTTGCTCTTTATGATTTAAAGATGATGATAAATGGTGATAAGATATCTATTTTCATGATAATAACATTTAAAATAATACACTGGGGAATTTTAATAAAATAGTT
The DNA here is from genome assembly GCF_019202785.1 of Penaeus chinensis. Classification (NCBI taxonomy): domain Eukaryota; kingdom Metazoa; phylum Arthropoda; class Malacostraca; order Decapoda; family Penaeidae; genus Penaeus; species Penaeus chinensis. Next base: position 1,025,657 of record NC_061861.1, read on the forward strand.
GTAAAAAAAATAATGATAACGGTATTTATAATGATTATGATTTTATGTTTTAAATAATAATAATGTTAGTTATTGAATTTTAAATAATAATGATTATGATTTAAAATGAAATAAAATAATAATTTATGATAATATAAATCAAATAAATGATGTGATAATATAAATAATAATAATAAGATTATGTTTTATAAATAAAGCCCAAAAAGATAACTTCATTAAAGATAATAATAAAATGATAACATCATAATGAAATATTTATTTAAAATTAAAAACAATAACTACAGTTAAAATAACAGAAAAATCTTTTTTAATTTCCTTGTGCTTCTTCCCCAATGGGGAATATTTTTCCCTTTTGATTCCTGATGGGCGTCATATCGCTGATTCATCCATGCCCGTTACCTCTCTTTCTCTCCTCTCTCCCCTAGGTCTTTTTTCTCTCTTTTCTCCCCTCTCTCTCTCTCCTCTCTCTTTTTCTAAATTCTTTCATTTTCTTTTCTCTCTCTCTCTCTGGTTTTTTCATTCCTCTCTCTCTCCTAGTTCTTTCTCTCTCTCTATCTCCTCTCTCTCTCTCCCCTCTCTCTCTCTCCCTCTCTCTCTCCCCTCTCTCTCTCTTTTCCTCTCTCTCTCTCTCTCTCTCTCTGTCTAGTCTTTCACTCTCTCTCTCTCTCGGCATTCTTCATTTTTCTCTCTTTTCTCTCCTCTTTTAGTTCTTTCTCTCTCTCTCTCTCTCCTCTCTCTCTCTCCCCTTTTCTAGTTCTTTTCTCTCTCTCTCTTCTCTCTTTCTCTCTCTCTCTCTCTCTCCTCTCTCTCTCTCTCTCTCTCTCTCTTAAATTCCCTTCTCTCTCCTCTCTCTCTCTCTCTTCATTCTCCTTCTCTTTTTATCGGGCTTGAAGTCGTTTATTTTGGCTCAAATGGGGGGGATTATTGAAACCTAATATTTAAGAATGACACACACACACACCGCGCGCCGTTTTATATGACGAATCTACGAGAATCCTTTTTTTATTGTTATTATTTTATTGTTATTGTTATGTTACCCTATTATGATACCATTTTTCATTATTATCCTGTAATTATTATTCCTTATTATTAATATATTTTTATTATTTTTTATTATTGTTATTATTATTGTTTTATTATTATTATTAGTATTATTGTTATTATATTATTATTATTATATTATTTATAATCATCACATCTTTTTTTATTATTTTCCTTATTTTAAAGAAAGAGGGTGTGAGGGAAAAAGGAGGGAAAGGGGCTTAAAAAGGGGGGAAAAGGGGGAAGGGGGAAAAAAAAAAAATGGGGGAAAAAGGAATTACAAAGAGGAAAGGGGGAAAGGGAGAGAGAAGGGAGAGAGAGCTCAGAGAAAAAAAGGGGAAGGGGGAAAGCTCAAAAATAAAAAAAAGAAAAGGGGGGAGACTCAGAGAAAAAAAAGGGAGATGGGAAGAAAAATAGAGAAAAAAGGAGAAGGGAGGAGGGGAAAAAGAGAGAAGATGAAAAAAAAGAAGAAGAAGGTTGGAAAAGGAGAAAAGAAGATAAGAAAAAGAGAAGAAGCAAAAAAAGAGAAGAGAAGAGAAGAAGAAGAAGAAAGAAAGAAGAGAAGAAGGAGAGAAGAGAAAAGAAAGAGAAGAGAAAGAAAGAGAGGAAAGAAGGAAAGAAAGCGAAAAGAAGAAGAAAGAAGAAGAAGAAGGAGAAGGGAGAAAAAGAAGAGAAGGGGAAAAGAAGAAAGAAAGAGAAGAAGAAAGAAGAGAAAGAAGAAGAGAAGAGAAGAAGAAGAGAAGAAAGAGAGAAATGAAGAAAGAAAGAAGAAGAGAGAAAGAAGAAAGAGAGAAAGAAGAGAGAAGAAGGAAAGAGAGAAGAAGAAAGAGAGAAGAAGAAGAAGAAGAAGAAGAAAGAGAAAGAAGAAAGAGAAGAAGAAGGAAGAAAGACGAAGGAGAGAAGAGAGAAGAGAGAAGAAGAGAAGGAGAAGAAAAGAAGAAGAGAAAGAGAGGGAAGAAGAAAGAAAAGAAGAAGAAGAAGGAGAAAGAAGAGAGAAAGAGAGAAAGAAGAAGAGAGAAGAGGAGAAGAGAAGAGAAAGAAAGAAGGAAAGAAGAGAAGAAAAAAGAAGAAAAGAAGAAGAAGAAGGAGAAGAAGAAGAAGGAAGAGAAGAGAAAGAAAGAAGAAGAAAGAAAGAAGAAGAGGAGAAAGAGAAAGAGAAAGAAGAAAGAAAGAGAAAAAAAAAAAAAAAAAAAAAAAAAAAAAAAAAAAAAAAAAAAAAAAAAAAAAAAAAAAAAAAAAAAAAAAAAAAAAAAAAAAAAAAAAAAAAAAAAAAAAAAAAAAAAAAAAAAAAAAAAAGGGGGGGGGGGGGGGGGGGGGGGGGGGGGGGGGGGGGGGGGGGGGGGGGGGGGGGGGGGGGGGGGGGGAGAAAGAAGAAGAAGAAAAAAAGAAGAAAGGGAAGAAGGAAAGAAGAAAGAGAGGAGGGAAAGAGAAAAGAAGAGAAGAAGAAAAGGAAAGAGAAGAAGAGAAGAAAGAAAGGAGAAAGAAAGGAAAAGAAAAGAAAGAAAGAAAGAGAGGAGAGGAAGGGAAGAAAGAGAGAAGAGAAGAAGAGGAGAAAGAGAAGAAGAGAAAGAAAAAAAAAGAGAAGAAGAAAAGAGAAGAAGGAAAGAAAAGAAGAGAGAGAAAGAAGAAGAAAGAAGAGAAAGAAAGAAGAAGAGGAAGAAGAGAAGAGAAGAAAGAGAAAGAGGAAAAAGAAGAAGGAAAAGAAGAAAGAAAGAAGAAGAGAAAAGAAGAGAAAGAAAAGAGAAAAGGAAAGAAGAAGAAAAGAAGAGAGAAGGAGAGAGAAATAGAAAGAAAGAAGAAGAGGAGAAGAAAGAAGAAAAGAGAGAGAAAGAGAAAGAAAAAGAGAGAAGAAGAAAAGAGAAGACGAAGAGAGAAAGAAAGAAGAAAGAAAGAGAGAAGAGGAAGGAAAAGAAAGAAGAAAGAAGGGAGGAAAGAAGAGAAGAAAAGAAGAAAAAAAGAAGAGAAGGAGAGAAGAAAAGAAGAAAGAGAAGAAGAAGAAGAGAAAGAAGAGAGAAGGAAAAGAAAGGAAGGAAAGAGAAGAAAGAAAGAAAGAAAGGAGAAAGGAGAGAAGAGGAGAGAAGGAAGAGAAGGAGAAGAAAGAAGAAGAAGGAAGAGAGAAAGAAGAGAAGAAAGAAGAAAGAAGAAGAAGAAAAGAAGAAAGAAGAGAGAAGAAAAGAGAGGAAGAAGAGAAAGAAAGAGAGAAAGAGGAGAAGAGAGAAAGAGAAAAGAAGGAGGAAAAAGAAGGAAAGAGAAAGAAAGAAGGAAGAAAGAAAGAAGAGAGAAGAAAGAAGAAGAAGAAGAAGGAGAGAAAGAAAGAAGGAGAAAGAAGAGAGAAAGAGAAGAAGAGGAAGGAGAAAAGAAAAGAGAAGAAGGTGAAGAAAGAAAGAAAGAGAGAGAAGGAAAGAGAAGAGGAAAAGGAAAGAAGAAGAAGAAGAAAAAAGAAGAAGAGAGGAAAAGGAAGAAGAAAGAAAGAAGAAGAAAGAAGAAAGGAAGAGAAAGAGAAAGAAGGAAAAGAAGAAGAAGAGAGAAAGGAAGAAGGAAGAAGAGAAGAGGAAGAAGAAAAGAGAGAAGAAGAAAGAAACGAAGGAGAAAGAAAGAAAGAAGGAAAGAAAGAGAAGAGAAAGAAGAGAAGAAAGAAAAGAAGAAAGAGAAGAGAGAAGAAAAAAAGGAAGAAAAGAAGAGGAAGAGAGAAGAAAAAAAGGGAGAAGAAGAGAAGGAGAGAAAGAAAAAGAGAAGAAGAGAAGAGAGAAGAGAAGAAGAAGGAGAAGAGGAGAGAGAGAGAAAGAAAGGAAGAGAAGAGAAGAAGAGAAAAGAAGGAAAGAAGAAGAGAAAAGAGAGAAGAGAAGAAAAGAGAAGAAGAGAGAGAGTAGAGAAAAAAAGGAAGAAGAGAGAAGAAGAAAGAAGAAGGAGAAGAAGAGAAGAAAGGAAAGAAAAAGGAGAGAAGGAAGAAAGAGTAGAGAAAAAAAGGAGAAGAGAAGAGAAAGAGAAAAAAAGGAGAAGGGGAGAGAAGAAGGAGGAAAGAGGAAGAAGGAGAGAAGAGAAGGAAAAAGAAAGAGAAGGAGAGAGAAGGGAGAAAAGAAAAGAGAAGTAAGAGAGGAGAAGAAAGGAGAGAAGGAGAGAAAAGAAAGAAAGAAGAAGAGAGAAGAGAAGAAAGAAGAGGAGAACAGGAGGAGAGAGAGAAAAGATAGATTTAGAGAGAGAGGTAGGGAGAGTGAGTGAGAGAAAGAGAGAGAGAGAAGAGAGAGAGAGAGGGAGAGAGAGAGAGAGAGAGAGAGGGAGAGAGAGAGAGGAGAGAGAGGAGAGAGAGAGAGAGAGAGAGGAGAGAGAGGAGAAGAGAAACAGAAGGAGGGAGCTTGAAAGAGGGGAAGAGACAGAGTGAGAGAGTGAGAGAGATAGATAGATAGATAAATAGATAGATAGATAGATAGATAGAAATATTGAGAGAGAGAGAGAGAAGAGAGGAGAAAAAAGAGAGAGAAGAAAAACTCGCTGTCACGTGATTGAGGACCTGACAGTTACCTTCGAGGATTTTTCTTCCTTTTCGTTGAACCCCTCCCACTTTCCATCGACTATCCTCCCCTCTATTCTTCCTAAACTACGATAGTTCTCCTTCCGACTATTGTCTACTCCTTCCCTTCACTCCTCACGACTAGAAGAGGTAGAGGAGAGAGAAGAGTAAGGAGAGAGAGAGAGGAGCGAGAGAGCGAGAGAGAAGAGAAAGAGAAGAGGAGGAGAGAGAGGAGAGAGAGGAAGATTGAGACCAAAAAGAGGGAGAAAAAAGAGAGAGAAAAAACATCGCTGTCACAGTGATTAGGCACCATGACAGTTACCTTCGAGGATTTTCTCCTTCCTTTTCGCTCCTTGACCCCCCTCCCCCCTTTCCCCATCGGCACTTCCTCCCTCCCTCCCTCCCTCTTCTTCCCCTTCCTCCCTCCCTCTCTCCTGTAGTTTCCCCCTTCCCTTGACCTCCCTTCCTCTCCCTTCCTCCCTCCCCTTCCTACCTCCCTCCACATCCTCTTCCCTCCTATCCCCATCCCTCTCCTATCCCCTCTCTGCTTTTCCCCCTCCACACCCCTCCTCTATCCTTCTTTTCCTCTGTTTTTCTCCCTCTCTTATCCTCTCTATCCCTCCGTCCCTCCCCACTCCTTCTCCTTCCCTATCCCCCTATCTCTTTATTCCTCCTCTTTCCACCCCTTCATCCCCTGCTCTATCCCTTCCTCATTCTTTCCCTCCCCTCATTCTCCTTCCCCTCCCTCTCCCCCTCTCCACCCCCTCCCCTCTCCCCTTTTCTTTCTCCTCCTTCCTCCACCCTCTCCCCTTCCTCCTTCTCTTACTCTACCCTCCTCTTCCTCCTCTTCCTCCTCTCCCCTCTCCCTTTCTCTTCCTCCTTCCTCCTCCCTCTCTAACTCTACCCTTCCCTCTCCCTCTCCCCCCTCTTCCCCTTATCCACCTTCTCCCCTCTCCCCTTTCTCCTCCCTCTCCTACTCTACCCTTCCCTCCCCCTCTCCCCCCTCTCCCCCCACCCCCTCTCCCCCTCCCCTTCACCATAACTCATTTTTACGCAGTCTTCAACAGCGTGGTATGTATTTACATTTATTACCTACTCAATCACACGCAAACCGCAACAACACGCACGCACGCACGCACGCACGCACGCACATGTCAATTCTGGTTCTGATTGTTTTGAGAGAGATCTGAGATTTTGTATGTCTCTTTTTTGTATTTCTTTTTTTGTTTGTTTGTTTTTGTTTATCGGTTATTTGTTTTTGGTTGTGATTTGTTTTGATTTTGTTTTTGTTTTTGTTTTCTGTCTTTTGTTTTTTTGCTGTGCTCTGTTTGTTTATTTGTTTGTTTGTTTCTTTGTCTGTCTCTCTATCTCTCTCTCTAAATTTTCTTCCCGAAGAATAAACAAGAAAATAAGTGAAAAAGAAAAGAAAAAAATAGAAATGATAATCAGAACAACAACACGAAAGAGAGAAAAAAAAGCTAATGATATTTCGAAGAAAAAATAAAAAATCATGTACAAGTGCCTTCTCATCTCTCCCTTCCCCCCCTCCCCCTCTCCCTCTGCCCCTTTTCCCCTGCACACCTAAATCACACCTTACCCTCCCCCCCTCCCCCCCACTTCCCTCTTCCCTCTTACCCCACTCCACCCTCCCTCCTACCCCCTCCCCCCACTTCCCTCCAACCCTCCTACCCCTCCCTCCCCCCACTTCACTCCCTCCCTCCCTTCTACCCCTCCCTCCCTCCTACCCCTCCCTCCCTCCTACCCCTCCCTCCCCCCACTTCCCTCCCTCCCTCCTACCCCTCCCTCCCCCCACTTCCCTCCCTCCCTCCTACCCCTCCTACTCCCCTACCCCCTACCCCTCCTACCCCACTCCATCCCCCCCCCCCTCCCCATCACCAACACGTAAAAAATCCGACAGCTATACAAACTTAATTATAGTTCTTTGCTAAAATACTATTAATTATCTTATACATGTTATTATCTCTCTTTCTTTCTTTCTTTCTTTCTTTCTTTCTTTCTCTCTCTCTTTCTTTCTTTCTTTCTTTCTTTCTTTTTCTTTGTTTGTTTGTTTGTTTGTTTGTTTGCTTGTTTGTTTCTTTCTTTCCTTCTCTCTCTCTCTTTCTTTCTTTCTTTCTTTCCTTCTCTCTTTCTTTCTTTCTCTCTTTCTTTCTTTCCTTCTCTCTTTCTTTCTTGCTTTCTTTCTTTCTTTCTTTCTCTCTTTCTTTCTTTCTTTCTCTCTTCTTTCTTTCTTTCTTTCTTTCTTTCTTTCTTTCTTTCCTTCTCTCTCTCTTTCTTTCTTTCTTTTTTTCTTTCTTTCTTTCTCTCTTTCTCTCTTTCTTTCTCTCTTTCTTTCTTTTTTTCTCTCTTTCTTTTTTCTTTTCCTTCCCTCGATGATTTTTTTTGTTTTTTGTTTTTTTGTTTAATAACCTTTGCGTGTGGAGTGCCTTGCCTTGGCGTTAATATTCACGAAGACCGTCTTTGAGGCTTGTCAGGTGTCATATGACAGGTGGAAACATATATGTATATTTTTTTTTTATCTTATTGGTGTATTATAATAATACAAAAAAATGTTGGAAAGGGTCTTGTTTTTTTGTTTTTTTTGTCGTTATTTTTGTTTCTTTGGTCCTTTTAGTCCTTTTTATTTTCTTTGCCTTTGTCTTTGTCTCTGTCATAAATTATTATTATTATTATTATCATTATTATTTTTATTTTTTTTATTATTATTATTATTGTTATCATAATCATTATTGTTATTATTATCATAATCATTATTGTTATTATTATAATTCTTCTTATTGTTATTACTATAATTGTTATTATTATTATCATCGTTTTCATTATCATCATTAACATTATAATCATTAATAATGTCTCTGTCTGTCTGTCTGTCTGTCTTTGTCTTTGTCTCTGTCTCTGTCTGTCTGTTTGTCTTTGTCTTTGTCTTTGTCTTTGTCTCTGTCTCTGTCTGTCTGTCTGTCTTTGTCTCTGTCTCTGTCTGTCTGTCTGTCTGCCTTTGTCTTTGTCTTTGTCTCTGTCTCTCTCTCTCTCTCTTCTCCACAACTTAAGTGAACTGATAAGAAAAACAAACAAACTCATTGAACAAAATTATTTATACTATCAATCTGTACAAGAAAAAAATATTAAGTATAATTCATCTTAATTAGTGATCCCTTCCAGAAACATTCGAAAATTGCAACAAAAATATTAATGATTATAATGTTAATGATGATAATGATAACGATGATAATAATAATAACAATTATAGTAATAATAATAAGAAGAATTATAATAATAACAATAATGATTATGATAATAATAACAATAATGATTATGATAACAATAATAATAATAATAAAAAGAATAAAAATAATAATGATAATAATAATAATAATAATTATTGTTATTATAATCATAATAATAATGATGATAATAACAATGATAAAACATACTTATAACAATAATAAGAATAATAGTAATGACGATGACGATGATGATGATCATGGTAATGATAATAATAATAATAATAATAATAATAATGATAATGATAATAAAAATAATAATAATATTGATAATAATAATAATAACAAAAACAATAACAATAACAATAACAATAACAATTACAATAACAATAACTAAACAATAACATTACTACTACTACTATTACTACTACTACAACTAATAATAATTTT
>NC_061861.1:1078894-1096394 GCF_019202785.1 Penaeus chinensis
GAGTGATATGTAGAGACACAAATATTCACAGACAAATTGGGAGCTACCAAGAGTTAGTAAATAGATAGAGAAATAGACAGACAAACAAGCAGATAGATATAAGAATGTATAGACAGATCGATAGCTAGATAGATAAATAGATAGCTAGATAGAAGACAGATAGATGGATAAATATATAGATAGATTGAGACAGATATATAGATATGAATACAGACATACAAAGGTAAATAAATGGATGGACAGAGCGATAGATAAAGAGACTTGTAGGTAGACAGATACAAAGATACATAGGCAGATATTTAAAGAGATGGACGGATAGATTATAGATATTATAGATAGATAGATAGACAGTAATATAGATAAACAGATAGATAGACAGACAGACAGACAGATAGACAGACGGATAGATTGATATGTTGGGCTGACAAATAGCAGATAGCAAGACAGACATTTAGACAGGTATATATATTTAGCTGGATAGGTACATTTATGTAGATGGAGAGCTAGATAGGTAGATATATTTATATTAAATGAACAGGTTGATAGGGTGATATATTTAGATAGATAGGTTGATATATCTCGATAGATAGATAGATATATTTGGATGGATAGATATAGGAGGATTTATGTAGATAGTTATAGGTAGATATATTTAGATAGATAGGTAGATATATTTAGATAGAAAGGTAGATATATTTTGATGGATAGGTAGATAGGTAGATATATTTAGATGGATAGATATAGGTAGGTATATTTAGATAGATAGGTAGATATATTTAGATGGACAGGTAGATAGGCAGATAAATAGATTAGAGAGTAAGTACAATAAAAATAGTAATAATAAAATAAGAAATAAGAGAGAACAAGAGAAAACTGGAAGGAAAGGATAGATGGAAGAAAACAGAGATAAGGAGGAATTTGTGAGAAAATGGTTAATTAAATAAAAGAGTGCATAGATGAAAATACGAATTGATAAAAAAAAAAAAAATGGCGAGAGGAGAGTTAGCAGAATTGATAAAGGGTGCATAGAAGGACAAAGGAAGAAAGAGAAATGAAAAAATAATTCTTCATCTTCCTAAACCATCTTCTTCTTCTTCTTCGTATTTTCTTACTTTCTCCTTCATCTTCTTCCTCTTCTCCTTTTTCTTTTTTCTTTTTTTATTCTTTTTTCTGCTTCTTCTCCTTCTTCTTTTTCTCTTCTTTTTTGTTTTCCTGTTTCTTTTCCTTCTTCTTCTTTTCTTTTCTTCTTTTTTCCTTCTCCTTCTTCTTTTTCATCATCTTCCTCTGCTTCTCTTCGTCTTTTCCTCCTCCTTTTTTCTTTTCCTTTATCTGCTTCTCCTCTTCTTCTCCTCCTCCTTCTTCCTCCTATTCCTTTTGATCTTCACTTTACCTCATATTTTTCTCATCATTTTCGCTTCATTTACTACATCTGAATATTCATATATCTATCTACCCATTTATTAATCTTCTTAAGAGAAAAAAAAATTGAAAACTGATATGATCAATATTGATTTAAATTCACAGACAGGAATCAGTCAGAGACACCTGAAGACATATGCAAATAAGTATAATTATGCATACATACGTGGTTGTGTGTACATACCTATCTGCATAATTCTATATCCGTCTATCTTGTGTGACTATCTACTTGTTTATTGGTCTGCTTATTTCTATATCGGCGTGTATATCTATCTATGTATGAATTTTCATATCTGTATCTCTGTCTAATCTCTCTCTTTCTCTTTCTTTATCTCTCTCTCTCTCTCTCTCTCTCTCTCTCTCTCTCTCTCTCTCTCTCTCTCTCTCTCTCTCTCTCTCCCTCCCTCTCTCTCTCTCTCTCTCTCTCTCTTTCTCTCTCTCACTCTCTCTCTCTCTTTCTATCTCTCTTTCCACATATATATATATATATATATATATATATATATATATATATATATATATGTGTGTGTGTGTGTGTGTGTGTGTATGTGTGTGTGTGTGTGTGTGTGTGTATATTTAAATATTTATGTGAATATGTATGTTTATATGTATCTCTTAATTTCCTTCCTAATCTATTTCCACACACACACAAAAAAAAAAAAAAAAAAAAGGCAGATCCCCCATTTGAGGAGAGAATCCCGAACAGCAAAAGTTTTGGAAAAATCATTACCTTTTTGACATCCCTTCCATTTTCCCAAAGATTTTATATAAAAAAAATAAACACCTGTGGGTTTATATCAATCGCCATGGAAATAGATCGACACGCACGCACGAACATCATCGCCCTGCTTTGTGACGTGTGGTTGAAAATTCCCGGGGGAAAGGGGGAGGAAAAAAAGGAGGGGGAGAGGGGGAAAAGGAGGAAAAAGGAAGGAAAGGAGGGAGGAAGGAAAAAGGAGAGGGAGAGGAGGAAGGAGGAAAGGGAGGAGAGGGGGAATGGAGGGTGGGGAAAGGGGAAGGAAAAGGAGGAGGATAGGGGAAAAAAGGCGGAGGATGGAGGAGGAAAGGGGAGGGACAGGAGGGAAAGGAGGAGGAAAAGGAGGAGGTTTAGGAGGAAAGGGGAGGAAAAGGAGGAGGAAAGGAGGAGGAATAAGGAAAAGGAGGAACAGGAGGAGGAGGGGGAGGAGGAAAGGAGGAGGAAAGGAGGAGGAAAGGAGGAGGAGGAGGAGGAGGAAAGGAGGAGGAAAGGAGGAAAGGAGGAGGATAGGAGGAAAGGAGGGGATAGGAGGAAAGGAGGAGGAAGAGGAGGAAAGGAGGAGGAAAGGAGGAAAGGAGGAGGAAAGGAGGAGGATGGGAGGAAAGGAGGAGGAAAGGAGGAGGATGGGAGGAAAGGAGGAGGAAGGAGGAGGAGAGGAGGAAAGGAGGAGGAGAGGAGGAAAGGAGGAGGAGAGGAGGAAAGGAGGAGGAAAGGAGGAGAGGAGAAAGGAGGAGGAAAGGAGGAAAGGAAGAGGAAAGGAGGAGGAAAGGAGGAGGATGGGAGGAAAGGAGGAGGAAAGGAGGAGGATAGAGGAAAGGAGGAGGAAAGGAGGAGGAGGAGGAGGAAAGGAGGAGGAGAGGAGGAAAGGAGGAGGAGAGGAGGAAAGGAGGAGGATAGGAGGAAAGGAGGAGGATAGGAGGAAAGGAGGAGGATAGGAGGAAAGGAGGAGGAGAGGAGGAAAGGAGGAGGAAGGAGAAGGAGGAAAGGAGGAAAGGAGGAGGAGAGGAGGAAAGGAGGAGGAGAGGAGGAAAGGAGGAGGATAGGAGGAAAGGAGGAGGAGAGGAGGAAAGGAGGAGGAAAGGAGGAGGAAAGGAGGAGGAGAGGAGGAAAGGAGGAGGAAGGAGGAGGAAAGGAGGAAAGGAGGAGGAGAGGAGGAAGGAGGAGGAAGAGGAGGAAAGGAGGAGGAGAGGAGGAAAGGAGGAGGAAGAGGAGGAGGAGGAAAGGAGGAGGAAGGAGGAGGATAGGAGGAAAGGAGGAGGAGAGGAGGAAAGGAGGAGGAGAGGAGGAGAGGAGGAGAAGAGGAGGAAAGGAGGAGGAAAGAGGAGGAAAGGAGGAAGGAGGAGGAAAGGAGGAGGAGAGGAGGAAAGGAGGAGGAGAGGAGGAAAGGAGGAGGAGAGGAGGAAAGGAGGAGGATAGGAGGAAAGGAGGAGGATAGGAGGAGAAAGGAGGAGGATAGGAGGAAAGGAGGAGGAGAGGAGGAAAGGAGGAGGAGAGGAGGAGAGGAGGAGAGAGGAGGAAAGGAGGAGGAAAGGAGGAGGAGAGGAGGAAAGGAGGAGGAAAGGAGGAGGAGAGGAGGAAAGGAGGAGGAGAGGAGGAAAGGAGGAGGAGAGGAGGAAAGGAGGAGGATAGGAGGAAAGGAGGAGGATAGGAGGAAAGGAGGAGGATAGGAGGAAAGGAGGAGGAGAGGAGGAAAGGAGGAGGATAGGAGGAAAGGAGGAGGAGAGGAGGAAAGGAGGAGGAAAGAGGAGGAAAGGAGGAGGAGAGGAGGAAAGGAGGAGGAGAGGAGGAAAGGAGGAGGAAAGGAGGAGAGAAGGAAAGGAGGAGGAGAGGAGGAAAGGAGGAGGAGAGGAGGAAAGGAGGAGGAGAGGAGGAAAGGAGGAGGAGAGGAGGAAAGGAGGAGGAAAGGAGGAGAGGAGAAAAGGAGGAGGATAGGAGGAAAGGAAGAGGAAAGGAGGAGGAAAGGAGGAGAAGGGAGGAGGAAAGGAGGAAGGGAGGAGGAAAGGAGGAGAGGAGGAAAGGAGGAGGAAAGGAGGAAGAGAGGAGGAAAGGAGGAGGAAAGGAGGAGGATAGGAGGAAAGGAGGAGGAGAGGAGGAGAGGAGGAAAGGAGGAGGAAAGGAGGAGGAGAGGAGGAAAGGAGGAGGAAAGGAGGAGGAGAGGAGGAAAGGAGGAGGAGAGGAGGAGGATAGGAGGAAAGGAGGAGGAGAGGAGGAAAGGAGGAGGAGAGGAGGAAAGGAGGAGGAAAGGAGGAGAGAAGGAAAGGAGGAGGAGAGGAGGAAAGGAGGAGGAGAGGAGGAAAGGAGGAGGAGAGGAGGAAAGGAGGAGGAGAGGAGGAAAGGAGGAGGAAAGGAGGAGAGGAGAAAAGGAGGAGGATAGGAGGAAAGGAAGAGGAAAGGAGGAGGAAAGGAGGAGGAAAGGAGGAGGATAGGAGGAAAGGAGGAGGAGAGGAGGAGAGGAGGAAAGGAGGAGGAAAGGAGGAGGAGAGGAGGAAAGGAGGAGGAAAGGAGGAGGATAGGAGGAAAGGAGGAGGAGAGGAGGAGAGGAGGAAAGGAGGAGGAGAGGAGGAGGAGAGGAGGAAAGGAGGAGGAAAGGAGGAGGAGAGGAGGAAAGGAGGAGGAGAGGAGGAAAGGAGGAGGATAGGAGGAAAGGAGGAGGAGAGGAGGAAAGGAGGAGGGAAGGAGGAGGAAAGGAGGAGGAGAGGAGGAAAGGAGGAGGAAAGGAGGAGGATAGGAGGAGGAAAGGAGGAGGAGAGGAGGAAAGGAGGAGGAAAGGAGGAGGAGAGGAGGAAAGGAGGAGGAGAGGAGGAAAGGAGGAGGATAGGAGGAAAAGGAGGAGGAGAGGGGAAAGGAGGAGGAAAGGAGGAGGAAAAGGAGGAGGAGAGGAGGAAAGGGGGGAAAGGAGGGGGAAATAGGAGGAGGAAACGGGGAGGAGAGGAGGGGAAAGGAGGAGGAGAGGAGGAAAGGAGGAGGAAAAAAGGAGTGAAAGGTGGAGGAAAGGAGGTGAGGAGGAGGAGAGGATTTCTGATTAAGGATGTTACACGCTGTCTGTTGTGTTTTCGATTACTTTCGCCGAGGGAATCACCGCTCGATTTGTCTCGCTTGGCGGCTGGTTACTTTTTGTAGATTTTTTTTTTTTCTATTTTTTAAGATAATTTTTTTTTTCTTAATAAAATGTAAAAAAAAATGACGTACTAAAAAATATGAATAGAAAAAATAATATCTCAAAAATATTAAGGAAAAATTGATAGTATACAAAAAAAATATGAATAGAAATTAGATATTTTAAAAGATATGAATAAAAAACAGATAACATTAAAAAAATATATGCATAAAAAAGAAGTAATATTCCAAAAAATATTTATAGAAAATAGATAATATTTTTAAAAAATATGAATTAAAAAGATAGATAAGCCTTTACAAAAAAAAAATAAAAAATAAAAAAATAATAATAATGATAATAAAGTTAAACAAAATTACAAAGACATCCATAGAAGAACCCTTTATCATTACAAAAATCAAAATGAAATGCATACATAACATTAAAAGGATTATTTAAATAAAAAATATATAACATTCCTAGAATCTATGTAAAGAATAAACAAAAATGTAAATGAAGTAGTTAGATAACACTCCAGAAATTTGAAAATAAGAAATAGATATTATTCCAAAAATATATGTTTTAAAAAATAGATAAAAGATAAATTCCTTGTTTTGATTATTTTTATACACAAAAATGGAAAAAGATTAAAAAGAATAAGAATAATATTAAGGAAAAAAAAATAGATGACATTAAAAATACATACATATATATATACTTATATATAAATTATTACGTATGAAATAGATAACATATAAAATGATAACATTTCAATTTTTTTTTTAAATAAAAAATAAACTAGCAATATATATAAAATAAATAATAACAATAATACTAAAAAAACAAACATTCCAAAAAAATGTACAAACAAGTAAGAAAAAAAAAAAGGGGGGGAAACAACTCATCAGCATGCAAAAGTATTTTCCACGGACGCGCCTCTTAAACCGACTTTCCCTAATGACGCCAAATGTCTAATAATCTAGTGAATGTCGCGTCGAGTATTAACTGTCGAATTGACGGGGTCGACGTGAATTAAAACGTCACTGAAACGGGGCTTATTCATATTTGTAATGGGACGTAATGAGAGGTAAAGAGGTTGGGAGGGCGGAGAGGGGGGGATGGGTTGGGGGGGGGGGAAAGGGGGAAGGAAGAGGGAAAAAGAAGGAGAAAGGGAGAGGAGGTGGGGGTGAGGGGACGTGAGGGGTGGGGGAAGGGAGGAGGTGGGGGGTTAAAGGTGAGTGAGGGGTGGGGAAGGAGAAAGGGGTGGGGGTGAAGGGAGAGAGGGGTGAGGAGAGGGGAGAGGAAGGGGGAGAGAGAGGGGTGGGGAAGGGGGAAAGGGAGGGGGGGGTTCGAGTGCGAGGGAGAGAGGAGTGGGGGTGAGGGAAGGAAATGGGGATAGGGCGAGGGAGTGGTGGGGGACGGGGTTTGGGGAAGGGGGAAGGGCGGGGGGATAGGGGAAGTGGGGGGATGAGGGGAGGGTTTAGGACCAGGGAGTGTGGAGAAGGTTAGGGGTTGAGGTGAGAAAAGGGTGGGGGAAAGGGGAGGGGTTTGGAGTGGGAGGGGGAAGGGGGGAAGAGAATTAGGAGGGGAGGGCTAGGGAGAGGGGAGGAGAGGGGAGTGAAGAAGGGGGATGGATGGAAGGGAGGAGAGAGGAAGGGAGAGAGGACGAGGGGGAAAGAAAAGGAGGGACGGGAGGGGGGAAGACAGGAGGAGGAGGAGGAGGAGGAGGAGGAAGAGGAGGGGAGAGGACCCTGAGAGAGAGGAAGGGGAAGGGAGAGCAGAGAGGAGGGGAGTGAGGATCAGCAGGGAGGGGGGGGGGGAAAGGAAGTGGGTAAAGGGTAAGCAGGGGATAGGGGGAGGAGGGTGGGGGAGCCTGGAGAGGTGGTAAAGGGGGGGGGGGGGGAGGCACCTTCGATACTTGATGAAGACTGAATAAGTAATTTTTGTGAGTGAAACGCTTGATTAAATGTATATGTGATTGACAGCTGGGCGTTTATCAAGCGAATTTAGTTTGTTCGCGATTTTAAAACCTGATTGGTTTCTTTTATTGAACCCCACCCCACACTCACACTTTGCCCAATATATACACATGTGTGTGTGTATACATATATACATGTGTATGTATTCATATATATACTTATGTAAATATATATATGTAAACACACACTCACACACACATATATACATACATATATATGTATATATGTATGTATACACACACCCCACATATATAAAATAT
This sequence comes from Penaeus chinensis, assembly GCF_019202785.1. Classification (NCBI taxonomy): domain Eukaryota; kingdom Metazoa; phylum Arthropoda; class Malacostraca; order Decapoda; family Penaeidae; genus Penaeus; species Penaeus chinensis. The sequence continues at coordinate 1,086,404 of NC_061861.1, forward strand.
ATATATATATATTATATTATGTTGTTGTATGTGAATATATACATATAAATGTATATACACACAAAACAATATAAAAATTATTATATATTATATTTATATATAATATTATATATATAAATTATATAAATTATACATTATATATAAAATTATATATATATATATATATATATTATATATTTATATAAAACACATACATAATTACTATTAAAATTATATATAAAATAGTATATAAAACCCCCATAATATTATTAAATATTTATTTTATTATTTTTTATATAGTATTGTATGTATTTATTTTATACACATTCATACATATATGTGTATTTATGTACATATATACTTATATAGCCATATTTTTATATTATATGTATATATATGTATATATGTACAAAACACCTCTTTATTATATATACATATGTATACACACCACACACACACACACACACAAACACACACACACAAATTATAGATATATATATGTGTGTAGTGTGTGTGTGTGTGTGTGTGTTGTAGTGTGTGTGTGTGTGTGTGTGTGAGTTTTGTGTATGTGAGTGTGTGTGTGTGTGTGTATGTGTGTGTGTACGCACTACAGAAGTACAAGATTAATAGCATATCCACTTTAATCAACAGAGCATATAACATTTGCTCCACCTGGTCCATTTTTGATATGGAAATGAAGTCCTTATTAAATTACTTTGAAACAAATGGTTACCCAGGCAGTTTTTTTTTGAAAAACCCCTGGGATTATTCTTAAATAAAAAGTTTTGCCAGCCTTTAAAACTTACGTCTGTTCCTAAGCAAACCAAATACATCAAGTTACCGTTTCTCGGGCGATTAAGTTATTGCGTCCGAAAACAATTCCGTGAGTTACTCAAATATTCATTCCTCTTACGTAGAATTCAATATAGTTTTCACGAAGAACCATATTACCAGCACTTTACTAAAGGAGAGAGAGAGTCCTTTGCTTCAGACTTATGTTCAAACATTATAAATATGTTTAATTGTCGTAGCTGTAATATTAGGTGTATTTGTTCTAACATAGAATTCTTGAACATATGGGGAAGTCCATAAGAACAGGCCTACCTCTGTAACCCGGCGTTCTCTGCAATTCGTCAACATTCACGCATGGAAAACCACACCTACCATCATAGCGATTTCCAAAATTCTGTCTACATCTTCCAACAGACGCGACTTCCTAATCTCAGAATCTTTGTTTATCCGTAAGATGAAGACAGAGCTAAACAACAACACAACAGCCACACAACTATTGACGGTGTTGTCCTGTGACCGGAACTACCTGTTTAGTTCTTCATGGGGTGCTTTACTTGTCTTTTCGTTTGTACAGATGTCCCTTGCTGTTTCGCTTATTTTATGACTTTTTACATTTTTATACACACATACACACACACACACATATATGTGTGTGTGTGTGTATATATATTTTATGATATAAATTTTGTTAATATATATATAAATTATATATGTATTTATGGTGTATATATACCTACGTATATATATTATATATATTTTCCCTATATACACATATATAAGTATTTAATTATTTATTATATATATTTTATATATTATATAAAATATAAATATGTATAATATATATAAAAAAATATATTTAAAATACCTATAAAATATTTATTTAATATATATGGTTTTTGTGTGTGTTTTGTGTTTGTGTGTGTGGTGTGTGTGTTTATGCATTATATATTTTTATATATATATATATATATTTTATTATAAAAAATGTTGCATATATATATGTATATATACTATATAAAATATATACGTTATTTATATGTATGGGGTATTATATACATACTTACAAAACTTATTTATTTTATTTATATAAAGTGTTATATTTATAAATTTTTCTATATATAAACATATATAAATATACATTTATTGTATAAAATTATTTTTATTATAACATATATAAAAATTACATATATGTGTGTGTGTGTGGTGTTGTGTGTGTGTATTATTAAAATATATATTATTATATTTATATATATTATATATATATGTGTGTGTGTTGTGTGTGTGTGTGTTGGTGTGTGGTGTGTGTGTATATATTTTTTATATATAAAAACATATATAAATATACATATATATGTGTGTTTTGTGTGTGTATGTATATTATTTATATATATATTATATTATATATATATATATGTGTGTGTGTGTGTGTGTGCGTATATATGTATATATATACACATATATATGTTTTATATACCCAAAATATATTATATATATAGTATATTATATGTTATTTTTTATACAATATATATATACATATGTGCATATATTTGTGTATATATATATTACATATATATATATTATATAAAATATTTTTTATGTTGTGGTGTGTGTGTGTGGGGTGTGTGTGTGATTTTTGTTTTGTGTGTGTGGGGTGTGTGTGTGTGTGCTTTGTTTTGTTTTGTGTTGTTTGTGTGTGTGTGTGTGTGTGGTGTCAGTCGTAGTAGTAGTAGTAGATAGTTTTGATTGTTTGATAGCGAGAAAGAGAGAGAGAGAGAGAGGGGAAATGAGAGGAGAGAGACAAAGAGAGAGAGAGAGAGGGGAGAAAAGAGAGAGAGAGAGAGAGAGAGAGGCAGACAGACATAAAAGTGAAAGAGAGAGAGAGAGAGAGAGAGATGAGATGAGAAGAGAGAGGAGAGTGAGAGAGGAGAGAGAGGAGAGAGAGAGAGAGGGGAGAGAGGAGAGATGGGAAGGGGGGCAGACTACATGAAAGTGAGAAAGAGAGGAGAGAGAGAGAAAGGAGAGAGAGAGAGAGAGAGAGAATCGAGGAGAGAGAGGAGAGAGAGAGATGGAGGAGAGAGAGAGGCAGACAGAAATAAAAGTGAGAAAGAGAGGAGCAGGGGAGAGAGAGAGAGGAAGATAGAGAGAGATGAGCGGAGAGAGAGAGAGAGAGCGAAGAAGAGGAGAGAGAGAGGGGAGAGGAGAGGCAGACAGTTGAAAGGGGGAAAAAGAGAGAGAGAGGGGAGAGAGGGGCCCAAGACAGACATGAAAGTGGAAAGAGAAGAGAGAGAGAGGAGGAAGGAGAGAGAGACGGAGAAGAGTTGATGAGAGAGGAGCGAGAAAGAGGTGAGAGAGAGAGAGAGAGAGAGGAGAGTGAGAGGGAGAGAGAGAGAGACGGGGAAGCTGAAAGTGGAAGTGAGAGAGAGAGAGAGAGAGCCCGAGAGAGAGAGGGAGAGAGGAGATGATGATGAGAAGGGGAGAGAGGGGAGGCGACAGAATGAAAGTGAGAAAGAGAGAGAGAGAGAGAGAGAGAGAGAGAGAGGAGAGGGGGGAGAGGCAGACGACATGAAAGTGAGAAAGAGAGAGAGAGGAGACGGAGAGAGGACGAGAGAGAGAGAGAGGAGGGGAGAGAGAGAGAAGACAGATGAGAGAGAGAGAGAGAGGCAGACAAAATGAAAGTGAGAAAGAAAGAGAGGAGAGAGACGAGAGATGAGTATGAGAGGGAAGGAGACGAGAGAGAGGAGAGGTAGGAGAGGCGACAGACATGAAAGTGAAAAAGACGAGAGAAAACGAAAAGGAGAAGGAAAATTGAGAAAAGGATGAGGGGAGAGAGGAGGAGAGAGAGAGAGGCAAAAACAGACACATGAAAGTGGAAGAGAGATGAGATGAGAAGAGAGAGAAGGAGAGCGAGAGAGAGAGAGAAGAGAGGGAGAGGCAGACAGACATGAAGTGAGAAAGAGGAGAGAGAGAGAGAGAGGCAGACAGACATGAAATGAGAAGAGAGAGAGGATGAGAGAGAGAGATGAGAGGAGATGAGAGAGAGGGGCGGGTGAGAGGAGAAGAAGGAGGAGAGAAGAGAGAGAGAGAGAGAGGGGAAAAGAGAGGGGAGGAGCAGCAGAAATGGAAGGAGAAAGAGAGAGAGAGGAGAGAGAGAGGAGAGAGAGAGAATGAGAGAGAGAGAGAGAGAGAGAGGGGAGGCGGGAAAGACGGGAAAGTGAGAAAGAGGAGAGAGAGAGAGAGAGATGGGAGAGGGGAAGGAAGGAGAGGGGAAGAGAGGAGAGAGAGGAGGGCAGACAGACATGAAAGTGAGAAAGAGAGAGAGAGAGGGAGAGAGAGAAGAGAGAGAGGAGAGGGATGGGGAAGAGGGAGAAGAATGGAGGAGAAGAGACGGGGAAAAAGAAGAGAGAGAGGGGGAGGGAGAGAGAGGGAGAAGGGAAAGAAGGAAAGTTGAGAAAGAGATAGAAAATGAAGGGAGAGAGTGGAGAGAGAGAGAAGGAAGATGAAAGTGAGAGGAGGGAGAAAAGAGGAGAGAGAGAGGAGAGAGGGAGATGACGAAGAAGGAAAGGAGAAGAGAAGAGAGAGAGGGAGGAAAGAAGGAGAAGAGGAGAGCGAGGATGAGGAGGAGGAGAGAGAGGGGAAGAGAGAGGGGAGGAGAGAGAGAAAGGCGACAGAATGAAAGTGAGAAAGAGAGGAGAGAGAGGGGAGAGAGGGGAGGGCAGAAAACATGAAGTGAGAAAGAGAGAGACGAGGAAGAAAAGAAAGGAAAGGGGAGAGGGGAAGGGGAGGCAGACAGCATAAATTTTAGGGGGAAAGAGGGAGAGAGAGAGAGAGGAGGGAGAGGCGGGACGAATGAATGTGGAAAGAGAGTGAGAGAGGAGAGAGGAAGAGAGAGGAGAGTTGGAGGAGAAGAAGAGGGGAGACATATTTTGAGAGAGAGAGAGAGAGAGGAGAAGAAGAGAGGAAAAGAGGCGAGAGAGAGAAGAGAGGAGGAGATGAGAGTTGAAGAGAAGAGAGAGAGAGAGAGATGAGAGACGAGGGAGAGGCAGGAAGACTTTGAAAGGGGAAAAGAAAAGAGAGAGAAGAGAGAGGATAAAAGAGAGGAGGGTTTGGGGGCGGGACTGCCCATGAAATTTGAGAAAAGGGAAGAGAGAGAGGCCCCAAAAAAAATTTCACCTCCAACTCTCTTTCGAGAAACCTATCCCCCCCCCTTTTTTCACCTCAAGAAAACAAAACAAAAATATCACTAACTGTACCCCACCATAATTAACCACAATCACCATCAAACCCCAAACCAAATACGTCTCCCATTAACATCAAACCCCCATAACCACAAGAACCCCTTCCCCCACTAAACTCCCACCACCATCCCATTAGTCCCTACCATCACCATCATCATAATCACCATCACCACCACTACCTTTAAATACCCACAAACACCACCTATATACCCCATCACCAACCCCTTTAAATTGGAAGGGGAAAAAGAAATAAAAAAAAATAACCATAATTGACGTGTTTTCTTTTTTTTTTTTTTTTTCTTTTGCTTTGAGCCATTTTTTTTTGAGAAAAATTTCTGGTGTCAATTTTTCTCTCCTTGTTTAGTTTTTGGAAAGGGTGTATAAATTTTTCACTCATTTTTGTTCAGTGTCTATGTTCATCAAATGGGTTTTCCCTTATTTTTGGTTTTAATTTTTTTGTTAATTTTACGAGTCTCTGCTTTTTTCTAGTATTGTGATTAAAAATTCATCTCCCCACTTTTGTTTTAAAATTGATACTTGATATATGGTATTTTCACTGACTTTCGTTCATTATTCATACTTGATATTTTTTTTTCACTGACTTTCGTTCATTATTCATACTTGATCTATGTTTTTTTTTTCTCACTGACTTTCGTTCAATATTAATGTTCAGCACTTAGGCTCCCACTCACTTTCGTTCATTGCTAATGTTCGACATACTCTCACTCACTTTCATATAAAACCGGTTTTCATTGAAATCTTCCCTCATTTTCCTGTAACATCTTGATATGCGGGTCTGGACCTGATTTTTCTCACTCTCCTTTGATAACACTACTTGACGTGCGTGTCCACACTTTTCTTCTTTTATTATTTTCACTCGTTTCCCCTTTAACTAAAATGATCTCAGGCATGCGGGTCCTCACTCACTTTTAAAGCACTGCAGTGGCCTTGGACGTAATATTACGCCACCCGCCGTTTATTGATTGATATCGGTGCTTGACGCGTGTGGTTTTCGTAATATTTATTTATCTATTTATTTATTTATTATTATTATTACTATTATTATTATTATCATTATTATTATTACTATTATGATTAATTTCATTATCTTTGATTTTCCGGTATTTTGGCAGGGGGGGTTGGGGTGGGAGGGGAAAGGGTTTTGGGGGGGGAGGGGGGTGGGGTGGGGTGGTGTAGAATGTGGGCCTGGGGGGTGGAGGGAGGGGGCGGGGGGGATCGGGAGGGAAAAAAATGGTATGTGTAAAAAAAAAAAGGGAGTTAAGTGAGGAAAAGATTAGTTGGAAAAGATAAATCGAATAAAAGTTGAAAAAAAAAATGTCTAACGAACAAATAGCAATTGTCTTACAGAATGGAATATGAAATAATAATAAAAACAATTATAACGGAAATAAAAGTAATAAAACGAGAAATATCAAACAAAAAAATTGATAAGCGTCAGAATAAGAAAGAAAAAAAAATATTAGAAAAAAAAACCTTAATTTTATAATTGGATAGACATGTATAAAAGTAATTTAACGGAAAGTGGAAAATTACACAAGTGTTTAAATTGAATAAAGAGTAATAAATGTTTAAAATGTTTTAAAATTGATTTAAAAAACACGTATTTGGGTGCGGTTTTAAAATGGCTTTTTGAATAAAAAAAATGGACGGGGGTAAGTAAAATGCATGATTGCATGCATAAAAATGTAAATGGCTGAGAAATGAATGAATAGATAGTGAGATAAAAAAGATTAAATATTTTAAATAAAAAATGATTAAAATTAAAGAAAAAAAACAAATAAAACTATGAAAATAAAGCCGAAACATACAAAAAAAAATTAAATGTCATCCCTTTTAAAAAAAAAAAAAAAAAAAAAAAAAAAAAAAACAGACAGACATATATAAATATACATAAATATATCTCATGTCAGTGCATCATATCAGCAAAATTGCCATCCTTTAGACGCCTGACATGCACGCTGACACCTGCAGTAGAAGGCGTTGTGTGTGTTAGTAGATTGGGCCAAAGAGAAAGAGAGGGGGAAAAAAGGGGAGAGAAAGAGGGGAGAACTGGGGAAGGGGGAAACAGTGGAGGATGGGGAGAGAAGGAGAGAGGGAAAGAGGAAGAAAGAAATAGAGAGAGAAAATGAGAAGAAAAGAAGACGGGGACAGGAGATGGGAAAAAGAGGAGAGAAGGAAAAAAGAGAGGGAAGAGGAAAAGGAGAAGGAAAGAGAGAGAGGGGGGGGAGAGGGGAGAGAAAAAGAGAAGAAAAGAGAAAAAGAAAGAGAGAGAAAAGGAGGAGAAGAGAGAGAGAGAGATTGAGGGGAGAGGAGAGAGAGAGGAGAAAGAGAGGAAAGCCGAAAGAAAGAGAGTAAGAGGAAAGAAAGAGAGAAATAAAAGAAAGAAGAATAAAAAAAAAAAAAAAAAAATAAAGAGAAACTGAAAAAAAAGGAAAAAAAAAAGAAAGACAGAGAAGAAAGAGAAAAAAAGAACAAAGACGAGACACAGAGAAGACAGCCTCGGTCCCAAAGCGGTCTCTCATAGGCCTACTCGCAGCCATAGACCCGAGCTAAAGGAAAAAAAAGGACCCCCCGAGATTGGTTTTTTTAATTTTTTTAAATTTTTTTTTGTTTATTTTTTTTTTTTTATTTGAAAAATTTTTTTTTTTTATTATTATTAATTTTTTTTAAAAAAACACCCCGGGGAGACGGTTTTTTGAAAAAAAATTTTTTTTTTGTTTTTTTTTTTTTTTGGGGGGGTTGGGGGTTTTTTTCTGTGTTTTTTTTGATTTTTTGCGTTTTTTTTTTCCCAGCCAAAATTCCCCCTCCTCCCCCACCCCCCAAACCCCCCCCCTCAATTCCTTTTTCCCCCCCTTCCCCCCCCCCCAACCCCCATTTCCTTACTTTCCTTTTCCCACCCCCCCCTCCCCCCCGCCACCCCGACCTTTCCCCACCCTACCCCCTTCCCCCCCCCCACGACCCCCTCCCCTCCCCCCCCCCCCCTCATTTCCCACCCCCCCCCCCCCCCCCTTTCCCCCCGCCCCCCCCCCCCCCACCATCCCCCCCCTTTCCCCCACCTCCCTTTTCTTCCCCCCCCTTCGACCCCCCCCTCCCTCCTCCCCCCTCCCTTCCCCCCTCTCTTCAACACCTTTGGCAAATCTTTTAATCCGTGTGTCAAGGAAGCACCGGGGGGTTTGGGACGGCTTGGGGGGGGGGGGGGTGGGGGGTTTTCCATTTTCTTTTTTTTAAAAGTTTTTTTTTTATTTTTATTTGGCGGAAAAGGGGGGGTTTTTGTTTTTTTTTTCTTTTTCTTTTTTTTTTTTTTTTTTTCCCCTTTTTTTTTTTCTCTTTCTTTTTCTCCTTCTTCTCCCCCTCTCTCTTCTCTCTCTCTCTCTCTCTCTCTCTCTCTCTTCTCTCTCTCTCTCTCTTTCCCCTTTCCTCTCCCCATTGTTTGTGCATTGTTCGCGCTAGGAAAACTTTCGACGCGAAATCGTGAATTTTCATTTCATTTTCATACTCTCTGACCGAGATTTATTATTAATAGGCGCGTTTTTTCGAAATTCAGGCTGAGAGAGTAATGCGAAATGGAGGAGGATGAGGGAAGGAGGGGGGAGGAGGGAGGAGAGGGGGAGGGGAGGGGGGAGAGGAGAGGGGGAGGTGAGGAGAGGGAGGGTGGTTGGTGAAAGGGGAGAGGACGAGGAGGGGGAGTGGAGAGGTGAGAGGAGGGGTTTGGAGGAGGGAGAGGGGAAGTGGAGGGAAGGAGGAGGTGATGGAGGAGGGGAAGGGGAAGCGGAGGGCAGGAGGAGGGGGAGGAGAAGTGGAGGGAAGGAAGAGGTGTTAGAGGAGGGGGAGGGGAAGCGGAGGGAAGGAGGAGGGAGTAGGGGGAATGGGGGGGAAGGGGGGAAGCTGAAGAAGAGGGAGGGGAAGATAGAGGAGGGGGGGAGAGGAAGAGGGAAAGGAAGGGGGAATAGGGGAGGGAAGAGGGGGATGAGGAGAGATAAATATGGGGAAAGGGTTGGGGAATGACAGCGGATGGATGGCCCGTCGAATGGTGGAGGTACAAAAAACAATGCTTTCTTCCTCCTAGCCATTCATCTCTCTCTCTCTCTCTCTCTCTCTCTCTCTCTCTCTCTCTCTCTCTCTTCTCTCTCTCTCTCTTTCTTGTACTCTCTCTCTCTCTTCTGTGTCTCTCTCTCTATCTCTGTTCCTCTCTCTCTCTTCTGTTTGATCTCTCTCTCTCTTCTCTCTCTGCTTCTCTCATGTCTCTCTCCTCTCTCTCTCTCTCTGTTTTCTTCTCTCTCTCTCTCTCTCTCTCTCTCTCTCTCTCCTCATTCCCCCCATCTCTCTATATTTTCTCAGAGAGATGTACCTATGGAGAGAATGTTAGATAAAGAAAAAGGGAAAGAGAAAAGGGGAAAGAAAAGGGATGGAGGAGGAGAGAGAGAGAGAGAGATATGGGAGGAATAAAGATGGAGAAAAGGAGAGACGCAACGCTACGTCACCACAGAGAGGGGCCCGTGATGAAAAGCCTGATTCCCCAGAGAGTGTAGGGGAGTAGGTGGATAGGCACGCTCGAAACATAACGCCCCACGGGTTACTCAGGCGATCCCTTTTTTGGTTTGAAAAACTTCATTCTTTTCAAGGCACAAATTATTAAAAAAATCAGACTTCAAAACACGGGACAATTTATTTATACACAATCAAAACTTTATGCACTTTAGAAACACCACAAATGAAGACGTACATATACGTTCACAACACTCAAACATCTGAACATAGATACACACACACACAAAGACGTACATATCGCTCACAACACTCTCAAACATCTGCACATAGACACACACACATACACAGACATACCCCACACGTTTCCCAAAAAAAAACCCCCAAGGGATATGGGACACCAAATACCCCAAACATACATACATATGCACGTACGCAAACTGCACACACGACTTGTACACATCATTCATCGGTGTCTG
>NC_061861.1:1111394-1113894 GCF_019202785.1 Penaeus chinensis
ATGCACTATGCCTTCTTGAGGTCGATGTATGCTGCAAGCAACCTGCAACCAAACTCACGGCGGCGTTTCACAATTACTCAAAGCACTAGGATACGGTCTATTGTGGACTTGCCAGCCCTGGGTTCCGTTGGGCACTTGGTAGCATTACGAAGCACACAATTTCAACTGAACGGCCTGTAGCGCGATACTGTATTTTTTGTCTGGAGCACAAACACTTCAGTCCCGAGCGGTGGTGGGCCTTGCAGATGATGCGTGCATTGTTTACAAACACAGCTAATGTAGAATGCCAAGGAATATTTTTCGGTATTGATTCTGCCATACAAACCTTTAAGATCAATTGAAACCCAGTGGGTACTTCTTGACTGGTATTTGACTACATATTCATCTAAGCAAAGGTTGCTAAATGTGAAGAAACATGAGAGCATGATTCCTGACTTGTAAGCCAAGCTGCTGGACTATTTATGGAAAATATGATATGTAAAGATAAAAAGATGACTGTTATGAATATAAGCATTAATAAAAGTCATAGTAAACATGTTTACGCACAAAATTTAAAACCCAAAGAGCTCGTGCGAGTCAGTGTTTACATTTGAGCATCACTGTAGCACTTCAAGCTGCTCCGTTCGCGTGTATTCTTTTCACAAAAGCCTTCCGTATTCTCCAACAGAACGCAAGGCAGGAGTGAATCTAGACTGCTCCGGTCTCTAGTGCCTTAGTAGGTGATCGCTCATCCATTTCAGAAGAATGTGAGCGAAAACGTTGCCTGGTATACTGAGGACTGTAATGCCACGGTAGCTGCTACAGCCCCAGCGATCCCCTTTCCCTTTCCAAAGCTGGATGACCACACCCCTCAACAGGTCAGGGGGAATGAAACCAGACTGCCAGATGACCATGTGATAGGTTCACCCCAAGCCTTTGACAGTGCAGCAGGGATATCGCATATGCCTGAAGCTTTCCCACTCTTCAGCTTAAAAATCGCCATCCTAACCTCAGCTTGGGTAGGAGGTTCCTCAGCACAGGTATTGTGATACCACTTGCATCCAAGCTAACTGTTGGAGGGTCTACCTGCTTAAAATACTCAGCCCAATGTTCCCGAACCCCAACACGATCAGAGATGATTTGTCCATCCACTGAGTGGACTGCGGTCATCTACGAGGAGGGCTTGGAGTTCAGTTGTGACACGCTTCAATGGCCTCCAATGTCTCCAGGGAGATGAAACTCTGCCTTGCCCTCGAGGGTACGCAAATGGGCACCTGCGCTTCTTCTGGTGTTTCACACTTGGAGGACTCCCAGAGCAACTGGGTTCCGTCAGGTTCTGTGAATCGATCATAGACTGTCATGGCGAACCCTCGGGCACACTTCTCCTCCCTCAGTCTGGCCAAGTGAAACACCTAGGGTGGCCACTGAAGGGACAAGGAGTTTTGAAGTGACGTAGGGTAGCCACTGCCAGCCACAGAACTCAGCACTCCAGTAAACCCTGCAATTCTGAGGGATCCTCCAGTGAGTGCTGACAAGAATGTGGTCGACCTCCTTGGCCACAGTACCTGTCCAGCGATGCGGGTGGGAGTGCAGATACCAGGAGGCAGAAATCCTCAATTTCTGGGACCTAGCAAAGTCCCAGAGAAGAAGGTTGTTCTCGCTGCTGGGATCAGCTCCCGAGAAAGGGGGGCAGACAGACATCTCGTAGCCAGCTCGATCACAATGCATATGTCTTTCCAGGGACAATTGTCTGCCACGGATTTGAGTTTGGCATAGAACGCTTCTTTCGCATCGAGGTCAATGTGTAGAAGCATACACAACAATAAGAGACAAGTCAAGTCAAGTCAAGTCACTCCCGTCAATAAGTCAATAACAGACACAAAGCCAAAAACATGCTCAGTCTCAGTGCCATAATATGCTTATCAACCGGTGTTCCCTCAACTGCCGAGGGTTGAAGCTTGACTGGAGATGCCTATGGCCACCATCGCCACGACCTGACCAGTAGTAGGTGTACCCACCTATACTGACATATACACATACGTACACATACATACATATATATATGTATATATACGCACACACATACCCACATGTAGCCAGAATCATAGACGAAGAATCAAAACAATGATTCGGCCTGACATGAATGGCTAAATACCCCGTAACAATCAACTGTCCTTGTGTTAAAGTACTACTCGTGATTGTCAAGTTTCTTCTTGTTCATTCATTGATGCCATTCATTCTTCAGTCTTTATTACGATACTCATTAAGGCCGTTAGCTTATTATCATTAAATATGTTAATTACTTTATTTATCATTATCTCCGAGTAATGTATTTTTATCACTCATTATTTATAAAGTATTTTCATTATTGTATTGTAATCCTATTTATGATATATTTATTAAAGTCCTCTTTCATTATCAGTTATCAATCATTTCCTATTATTAATTAGCATTTATCAATTGTCAAAAGAGATTTATTTAATTACAGTTTATTTTCATTTATGCTTTCAACCAAAATAAA
>NC_061861.1:1118718-1127833 GCF_019202785.1 Penaeus chinensis
TTACGATGCCTCTCCTCTCCCCTCCCCTCCCCCCCCCCCTCTCTTGTCTTCTCTCTCTCTCTCTCTCCCCTGTTACGAAGCTGTTTTTTTTTTCTGTTTATAAAATCAATCTATCTGTCTATCTAAAAAAATATTTTATTTTTTACCCTTTCCTCTCTCTCTCTCTCTCTTCTCTCTCTCTCTCTCCTCTCTCTTTCTCTCCCTCTCTCTTACTCTATTTCCCAACATCCCGTCTCCTTCCCCCCATTCTTTCCCCCCTTCCCCTCCCTTCCCCGCCCTTCCTCCTTCCCTTCCTTCCCTTCCCCTTTTTCCCTTCTCGCTCCCACGGTAATCCTCGCTCCCCCCCCCCCCCCCCCCACTCCCTCCCAAACCCCCATGGGCGAGGCATCAACGCCCTGTGCCTTGTGATGTGTTTGTTTATTAGAACAAATAAAGTGTAAGTGACGCGCAAGTGCTTACAATTGACGCAAGTGTGAGTCGTCTCTTGGGAATTTTGCTCTTATTACCCCCTTCCTCTTCTCTTCCTTGACCCCCCCCCCCCACTACCCCCCTCACCTCCTTCCTCCCCCGAGAGAATGAGGAGAAGGGGAGGGAGGGAAGGGAGTATGGGTGGGGAGGGGGAGGAGGGAGGGGAGGAAGGAGGGAGGGAGGGTATGGGGAGGTTGGGCATGGGGGGTGGGAGTGGGAGTGGGAGTAAGAGGGGGAGGGGTAGGAGGGATAGGTATGAGAGGGGGAGAAAACGAAGAAACGGAGAAAGAAAGAAAGAGAGAGAGAGAGAGAGAGGTAGGAGGAGAGAGAGAGAGGGAAGAGAGAGAGGGGAGAGAGAGGAGAGAGAGAGAGAGGCAAGACAGACCGAGGAAGAACGATAGAAAGAAATACCGCGAAGATAAAGTCAGAAAGGAAGGGAGTGGACAACAACAACAACAACAACAACAACAACAACAACAACAAAACGAGGAAAAAATCACAAAACAAAATTTAAAAAAAACAAGAAAAAAGAAGAGAGAGAGAGAGAAAAAAAGAGTAAACATATGACAAGCTAAACAGACCGGTAGACGCTGTCGTAGCGCAATTGAACAAGTATATTATGTAATAAAAAGAAGATAGGGCTATTACACTACATCCTCGGTCACAAAAGATTTGGAGAGAGAAGGGGGGAAACAGATGGGGGAAAGGAGAGAGAGAGGAGGGAGGGAGGGAGGGGGAGAGGGAGGGAGGGAGGGAGGGAGGGAGGAAGGGAGGGAGGAAGGGAGGGAGGGAGGAAGGGAGGGAAGGGGAGAGAAAGGAGGGAGAGAGGGAGAGAGAGAGAGAGAGAGAGAGAGAGAGAGGAGAGAGAGAGAGAGAGAGAGAGGAGAGAAATCAGAAACAGAGAGAAAATACAATAGGGAGGAGAGGCAGCGAAAGAAAAGAAAAGACAGACAGACAAACAAACAACCAAAGACCGACGAAGACAACGAAAGAGACAGAAACAGAGACAGAGGGAAATAGAGAGAGAGAGAAAGAGAGAGAGAGAGACCAAGAGAGAGAGAGACCAAAAGAAAAGGAGAGAGACCAAGAGAAAGAGAGAGGGGAAAGGAGAGAGAGAAGAGAGAACGAAAAAGAGAGAGAGAAAAGAGAGAAAAGAGAGAAGAGAGAGAGAGAAGAGAGAGAAACCCAAGAGAAATAGAGAGATAAAGAGAGGGAGAAAGAGAGGGAAATAAAGAGAGAGAGAGAGAGACAACGAGATAGAGAGAGACCAAGAGAGAGAGAGAGACCAAGAGAGAGAGAGACAGAGACCAAGAGAAAGACACAGAGAGAGAGAGAGAGAGAACGAGAGAGAGAGAGAGAGAGAGAGATGGATTACAACTCAAAACATACATATTCTTCATAGCGAAACAAAATTGCGTATCTCAGCTGTCACTCAAACAGCTGGTCGATTTTCTACAGCAGGAGGATGCAGGCGACGGCTCGCTGGAAGACAGGAATAAAATTGACTCTCTTCGCTTCGCTTTATTGTTGGTGTTGTTGGTGATGTTGTTGGTGATGTTGTTGGTGGAGGTGTTGGTGGTGATATTGTTGTTGATGGTGGTGATGTTGGTGTTGTTGGTGGTGGTGGTGATGGTGATGGCGGTGGTGATATTGTTGTTGGTGGCGATCTTGTTGGTGGCGGCGGTGATGTTGTTGGTGGTGATCTTCGTTGTGTTGTTGTTGGTGGTGATATTGTTGGTGGTGATGCTGGTGTTGGTGATGTTGGTGGTGGTAATATTCGTAGTGGTGTTGTTGGTGGTGATATTATTGTTGGTGATGTTGTTGGTGGTGATATTGTTGGTGGTGGTGGTGATGTTGGTGTTGGTGATGTTGGTGGTGGTGGTGATATTGTTGGTGGTGATATTGTTGTTGGTGGTGGTGATATTGTTGTTGATGGTGATGTTGGTGATATTGTTGGTGGTGATGGTGTTGGTGGTGATATTGTTGGTGATGGTGGTGATGTTGGTGGTGATATTGTTGTTGTTGGTGGTGATATTGTTGGTGATGGTGGTGATGTTGGTGTTGGTGATGTTGGTGGTGATATTGTTGGGGTTGTTGGTAGTGATATTGTTGGTGGTGATATTGTTGTTGTTGGTGGTGATCTTGGTGTTGTAGTTGTTGGTGATATTGTTGTTGGTGGTGAAGAATTTTGGGTGAGGGGTGTTGTTGTTGGTGTGATGTTTTGGGTAGGGGTGATGTTGTTTGGTAAAGTGTTGGTGATGTTGTTTGTGGTGGTGGTGATCTTGGTGGTGGCGATGTTGATGGTGATGTTGGTGGGGGTAATGTTATTGGTAGGTGGTGGTGATGTTGTTAGTGGTGGTTGCTGGTTCTGTTGATGTTGTTGTTGGTGATATTGGTGTTGGTGCTGGTTATGCTGTTGGTGGTGATGGTGTTGGTGGTGTTGTTTTATTGTTGTTGATGTGTTTTTGTTGTCGTTGTTGTTCTTAAGATGATGATGACGATATTGTTATTATGAATATCGTTTTTAAATTATCCTAATTATTGCTATTATCAGCATCAGTATTTCTGTATAATGATTATATCTCTTATCATCAGTATTAGAATTATAAATGCTGTTTTTTTTTATTTATCATTATGTAAATTATCACCCCTCATTTCTATTAATGAAGTAAATAGAATTATTTTTTAGTTTGCTATCATCATCAGTATAAGAATTAGTATCATTATTGTCACTAATATTATTTTTATCACTATTAGTGGCATTATCATAATTATCATTATTATGCCATAGTTATTATCATCATCATCAATGTCATCATCATCATTACTACTGTTATTATCATTATTATTATTATCACTATTAGTATTATCATAATTGTTATTATCATAAACACTACCATTATTATTGCTATCATTATTATGATTATCATCAAAATCAAGATTATCATTACTATTATCCTCACCATTATTATCATCATTATCTTTAATCAATTATCATCAGCTTGATCATTATCAAATTATCCATTTCTTAAGTCTCAGAACTGACCAGTCTTTCACAATCTTCAAATTTCCCCCTTGTCTCAACACACTGATAAATCTGCTTACATCTTCACCCGCTGACTCTCTCTCTGTCTGGAATAAAACATCATGACGTTTTGACAAATCTTAACAGCTGACTGACACAACACACGCCAAAAAACAACACATTCCCCGGGCTTGACGGTCAACATAATTGATACTTTAAATTAACAGTATCAATGAAAGGCCCACGTTTATGATTGTATCAGCACCGCGTCCTTCTCCTACCTGATCTAGAGACGTTAGTGATAAGGGAAGGAGCCATAAAAGTCTACGGTTGTTATCGACCGATTTAACAACTATATTCATCATTTAGGAGGCCGTTAAAAGCAGAGTGGTGTATGAAAATTTCGTTTGGTTTTTTATTATGTAAAAGGAATGGGGATATTGTAATATTTGTGGATTAATGGAGAATAAATAATAGTAATTGGCCTCTAAAGGAGTTTTTATTTAATTTGATAGAATTAATGATTTCTGCTACTTCTCTGCAGATTGAAATGTTGAAGGTTTAACAGAAAATTGCCTTTAAGTTATATTATTAGAAAATCAGAGGACAAACATTTAGAGAAGTGTCTAATAAATTTTATCTTAAAAGACCTTACAATAATTCCCCAAACCCGGGTTCCTCCTCTCTCTCTCTCCCCTTTCTCTCTCCTCCTCATTCTTCTCCTCGTCTCTCATCTCTCGTCTCTCCTCTCTCTCTCTCTCACACTTCTCTCTCCTCTCTCTCTCTCTCTCTCTTTTCTAAATCTCTCTCTCGTCTCTCTCTCCTCTCTCTCCCCCCTCTCCTCTCTCTCTCATCTCTCTCTCTCTCTCTCTCTCTCGTCTCTCTCTTCTTCTCCTCTTCTCTCTCTCTCTCCTCTCTTTCTCTCTCTCTCTCTTCCTCTCCTCCTCTCTCTCTCTTCCCCTCTATCCCCTCTCTCTCGGTTTTTCCCTTTTTTTCCTTTTCCTTCGTGCTCCTCTTCCTCTTTCTCTGTATTTCTCTATATTCCTCTCCCTCTTCATCTTTTTATTCTTTTTACTCCTCCTCCTTCTCTCTCTCACTCTCTCTCTCTCCTCTCTCTCTCTCCCCCTCATCGTCTCTCCTCCTTCCCTCTCCTCCTCCTCTCTCTCTTCTCCTCTCTCTCACTCTCTCTTCTCTTTACCCTTTTCTTTCTCTCAATATCTCTCTCTCTCTCTTCTATCTCCCTCTCTCTCTGTTTCTCTCTCTCTCTGTTTTCTTTTTCTTTTCCTTCCTGCCCTTCCTCTTCCTTTCTCTCTGTATTTCTCTTATTCCCCCTCCTTTTCACTCTTATCTTTTTACTCATCCCCTCTCTCTCTCTCTCCCTCTCTCCATCTCTCTCTCTCTCTCTCCATCTCTCCTCTCATCTCTCTCTCTCCTCCCTCTTCTCTTTCTCTCCCCCCCCCCATCTCTCTCTCTCTCTTACCCTCTCTTACTCTTTATTTCTCTCTCTGCGTTTTCCCTTTTTCTTCTCCATTCTGCTCCTCCTCTTCCTTTCTCTCTGTGTGTCTATGTATTCCTCTCTCTCTTCATCTTTTTATTGTCCTTACTCCTCCTCCTCCTCCTCCTCTCTCTCTATATTTTCTTCTTCTTCTTCTTCTGCTTCTTCTTCTACAGTATCTGCCAAATCTCTTTACATCCCTTTAAAAATCACCTGTTCCAAAATCTGCTGTGATATCAAGATCATAATATTTTTGTATATCCCAGTTACACATCAATCACAAATAAAAATCAACAATCTTCAGTTGCAGATCTCCGTTGCAAAAAAATCCAATATAACATCTGTTCGTCAAACTAAAACAAGCAGCCTACTAAAAGATTATCTATCACCAAACGTTTTATATAGTTTATGTAGCAAGGTACTCTAAATGTAATATAGTAAAACGCTATAATATATAGTATAAACACGCATTCCCACGTGTATTTAAACTTTATGGCACATAACACTACACATCCTCCCTCTCTCACACACACACACACTCCTTCCCTCTTCCAAAATGCCTATTTGCATAAAACCTCATATCCTAATAATGAAATATAAATGTGTTTGTTTGTGTCTGCGTATCACATTCGCCACCCGGTAATTTCCATTCTTAAGGTTGACATTGCTAGCACTTATGTAATTTATGTCCCCAAATGGAGCACATGATTTGCCTGTCAGAAGGAGATGGATACGTCGACTGGAGCTTGAGTGATCTTTGCCTGTCCTATGTAGGCAAGGCTATGAATTATATGCACGTGTGTGTGTGTGTGGGTCTATATATGTATTCTTACGTACACAGGTACATACAGGCATAAACACTTGCATACACAGATACATACATAGCAAGATTTGTACACTCATGTACTCACACACACTCACACACACACACACACACACACACACACACACACACACACACACACACACACACACACGCAGACAGACATATACACGCACACTTTATTCCCAGTAAGCAAACAGACACACAAAACACACCCAAAGTGAAAAAAAAAACATTGAAAAACTACCACTCTCATTATGATGGCTGAGAAACGGGTTCATCATAGCGGGGTCGAGAGTGCACGCAATCACGAACGGCATGATTAACTTTATGTACCGTGTGGCCTCCAAGACAATGCAAACTCGAAGGGAGACAGTTGTGAAGTGTTCCTGTCCTCCTCTTCCCCCCCTTCTTTCTCCCTACCTCCCCCTCCCCCCTTTCTTTCTCCTACCTCCCCCCTCCTCCCCCTTTCTTTGAGTCTGCTATTTCCCTGTCCTTCCCTTCGACTTCGTTTCATTTACCTTCTTCTTAAGTCTCATTTCGTCTGCACGCTGTTCCATTCTTTTGTTAGATTTTGCAATCTTTCTTTCCTTCTTATGTCCCCTCCCCTTCGTCTGTCTACTGCCTCTCCTTTTCCTTACCTTTCTCTTCCTCCTTTCTCCTTTTCCTTACCTTTACCTCCTTACATTCTTCTATCTGCTGTCCCTTCCTTCTCGTTTCCTTGTTTATCTCCTTCTCCGACTTCTCTTCCCCCCTTTCGCTGCCCACTCCACCATTACTTTTCCCTCTCCTCTCTTCTCCTTGTTCCCTCCTCCCCTTTCTGTTGCCCTTTGTCCCTTCCCCACCTTCGTCTTTGCTTCCTGCCCGCTCCTTCTTCTTCTTTTCCTCTGCTTCCTCTTCTCCTTCATTATCTCCTGCTCTCTGTTCCCCTCCTCCTCCTTCCTTTGCCCTCACCCTCTTGCCCCCTTTCCTTTTCCCTTTCCTTACCCTATTTCACTTCTCCTGCTTCATTTTCCCCTTCCCTCCTCTCCCCCTCATTCTGCCCCCTTTTCTTCCTGCTCTTCCTCATTCTGTCCTCTGGCCCCTCTGCTTCTTACTCCCCTGTTCTATTCCTCTCCTCCTCCTTCTCTTACTCCCCCTTTCCCTTTACTCTGAAATTACTCTTACTCTCTTTGCCTTCCTTCTCCTTTTCCTCCTCCACCTCCTGTTCTTCCACCTCCTCCTCCTCCCCTCCTCCTCCTTTTCCTCCTCCTAATCCTCCCTCTCTCTCTCTCTCTCTCTCTCTCTCTCTCTCTCTCTCTCTCTCTCTCTTCTCTCTCTCTCTCCTCTCTCTCTCTCTCTCTTCTCTCTCTCTCTCTCTCTCTCTCTCTCTCTCCCTCCCTCCCTCCCTCCTCCCCCTCCTCCTTCCCCTCCCCTCCCCCTCCTCCTCCTCTTCCACCTCCTCACACCCCTCCTCCTCTTCCTCCTCCTCTTCTTCCTCCCCTTCCTCCAACCCTCCTACCCTCTCCTTCCTTTTCCTAGCCCCCTCCCCCCCCCCCCCCTCCGCCTTACCTGTATCCTGCATGCAACGCCTATTAGATGAATTGCATTTCGACTTCAGTGCTGATCAGAAGTGTGGCCTCGTGCGTTGCTGTATACACGCATCAACTATAAATATGCTTATTACTTGTGGGTTCGTAAACACAGGTACACTCACTCGCTCAGTCATTTTTGTGGACACCCAAGTTGGAAAAAAAAAGGAAGAGGTGGAGGAGGAGGAGGAAGAGGAGGAGGAAGAAAACGAGGAGGAGGAGAAGGAGGAGGAGGAGGAGGAGGAGGAAAGGAGGAGAGGAAGAGGAGGAGGAGGAGAGGTGGAGGAGGAGGAGGAAGAAGAGGGGGAGGAGGGGGAGGAGGAGGGGGAAGAGAAGGAAGAGGAGGAGGAGGAAGGGGAAGAGAAGAAAGAGGAGGAAAAGCAGGAGGAAAAGAAGGGGACGGAGGAGGAGAAAGGAACGAAGAAGAAGAAGAGAAGGAGAAGAGAGGGGGAGGAGGAAGTGAAGGTGTTGAAAGAGAAGACGGAGAAAAAGAAGGAGAGAAGGAGTAGGAGGAAGAGGTGGTGCAGAATGGTAGTAAAATTGATATACAAAACAACAACAATTATAAAGGAGGAGAAACAGAATGATAGTAAAGACGATAATAACAAAAACTGAACAACAATAAGGATGATAATAATGATGATGATGACGCTGATAATAATAACAATAATTGCAATAATGATGATGATGATTAAATGAATATGATGAGATGATGAATGATGATGAAAGAGATGATGATTGATGGTGATGATGTTGATAATGATGATGATGATGATGATGGTAATATTAATATTAATAGTAATAGTAATAAAAGTAGTGGTAATAATAGTAAGAATGAGAAATAGTAATAATGATGATAATAATAACAATAATAGTAAAAATAATACAAACAATAACAATAACGATAGAAGTAGTAGTAATAATAGTAGTAATAATAACGACAATAACAACAGCAATAATAACAATAGCAATAATAGTGTAATAAAAACAACACTAATGATAAAGGTAATATCACCAAAAAAAACAATGATATAAAGAAAATATCACAGACAATGAAATACTGTATGATGTTACACATTATACAACTGAATACGCAGAAATATATTTGCATATGTGAAACTATGTGACGATTCACTTCAGATTTCCATGAATATTTGGTGATTTTTTCCCCATGAATCTTGTAGACCCACACATCACATACACAGGAACCTCAATATAAGTTTTAAATTGGCACTTTTATTATCATATTTTCTCCCATCAACAACATATGAAAAGAAATTCAGTCGATAAAGTTACTCATAACATTGCCGTCGGAAATTGCTAATAAGAGGGTTATTTAAATACATGTGTTATATAAAGAACACCCAAAATGTAGGTGTCATTGCATAAGAACGTGTCAATAATAATTCAAGATTATATACGAATAATAGGGGAGTGACCGCTAAAAAAAAAAAAAAAATGTGTCACGCCATCTATTGAGGTGCCTATATAACACAGTTGCCAATGCGCAAATTTGTGATCGATTTTGTGAGTGTAAAGGTGTTAATTTTTTGCTTGTTTTCCTTTTTTTTTTTTTACTAATACTTAGATGATCTTTGTACTTTAATTATAATCTGATATAGTTTATTTCAAGCCGGAATACGTATGTTAATGGCATTATGTACAAACAACCTTAACACTTAAATGTAACGATTGAACTTGACTTGTTCATCCCATTCTTGTTGGTCGCTAAA
>NC_061861.1:1127933-1137933 GCF_019202785.1 Penaeus chinensis
GGGAAAAAAAGGGGGGAGGGGGTCATTTTTCTCTTATCTTTTCCAATTTTGTCTGCTTTGTTGGAGTTGGTTCTTTCTATGTCTGTATGTCTTTCTTCCTCTTTCTTTCTAGTTGTTAGTTGGTATATTCTTACACTTTATTCTCTCTCTCTCTCTCTCTCTCTCTCTCTCTCTCTCTCTCTCTCTCTCTCTCTCTCTCTCTCTCTCTCTCTCTCTCTCTCTCTCTCTCTCTTTCTCTTTCTCTCTCTCTCTCTCTCTTTCTCTCTCTTTCTCTCTCTTTCTCTCTCTTTCTCTCTCTCTCTCTCTCTCTCTCTCTCTCTCTCTCTCTCTCTCTCTCTCTCTCTCTCTCTCTCTCTCTCTCTCTCTCTCTCTCTCTCTCTCTCCCTCTCTCTCCCTCTCTCTCTTTCTCTCTCTCTCTCTCTCTCTCTCTCTCTCTCTCTCTCTCTCTCTCTCTCTCTCTCTCTCTCTCTCTCTCTCTCTCTCTCCCTCTCTCTCTCTCTCTCTCTCTCTCTCTCTCTCTCTCTCTCTCTCTCTCTCTCTCTCTCTCTCTCTCTCTCTCTCTCTCTCTCTCTCTCTCTCTCTCTCTCTTTCTCTCTCTCTCTCTTTCTCTCTCTCTCTCTCTCTCTCTCTCTCTCTCTCTTTCTCTCTCTCTCTCTCTCTCTCTCTCTCTCTCTCTCTCTCTCTCTCTATATATATATATATATATATATATATATATATATATATATATATATAATATTTCTCTGTCTCTCATCCCCCTCTCTTTCCTTCCTTCCCCTTGCATCTCCCTCCCTCATCTTCTCCCTCCCTCCCTCCCTCTTTTATTCCCTCTTCTCTCCTTGTGAAAGCGCCATTATCCTTAGCATTTTAGGCAACAGGTGCATAGTTCATAGGCTTCATACATCTCCCGGCTGACTGCAAAGGAGATATACGGAAGCAGGAGCATTGCAATTGCAGTATCCTTTGTAGTTATGCCAGACCGCCCCTTTTCCTTGCACGATATTTTAAGACTTTGGGCCCGGGTTCCTAAAAGCATTTGGAAGGGAAATTATGTATTCATTTTCTGGTCTTTCTTTTGCAATTTTTTTTTTTTCTGGGGGTTTTAGTTGTAGATTTCTGTGGGGTTTTTTTTGTGGGTTTTCTTCACGTATCTACTATTTTTGGATATAATGCCTTTCATATGAATAAAAATCAAGTAAATAATCATAGCTCATAAAGATAGACCCTTGTGCAAAATTAAGTCAATTTAAATGATTGTTGGTTTTATAGCTCTCGGCCCTTTCGCTGAGAGAGGCCCAGCGATCCCCGAGTTCCTGTTGCTAACGCCCCGCCCCCTTCCTTGCAGCGTGTAGCGGCGTAGAGCGTCTCGTGAGCGCGGTCGGCCCTGACGCCCCAGCAAGCCGGAGTCCAGACGACCTTGACTTGTCTACGCCGTGCCCACGACGCGTCGGCGACGTGTCCACGACGTTGAGAGTGTTCTGAGGTGTATTTTTTTTAAGTGTGTGTCGGCGGGTCCGGCGGCGACAGAGAGAGACTGTCGTGAAGCGCCGCCGGCCGCCCTTCGCTGCGACGCGGCGGCGGCGTCAGGGGAACTGTGTACATAACCTTAGCGTCTCGTGCATAGTGTTTGTGAGGACGGTCAGAAGGAGGCGGCGCGAGCTGTGGACAGGAAAGGGGGCACGGAAAGGGGGCGTGGCGGAGGTATACGACGACGCTTTTGTTACTTTCGGGCAGGGCATGACACCCGCCTCCTCATTCCGCCGCACGGGCGTGTCCTGTGGGAAGTGCGTGTGTGTGCGTGCATGCGCCTGCGTGCATGTGCGTGCGTGCGTGCCCGTACGCGCCTAAGGCCTTCGTGTCGAAGGAACCGCGGGCGCCACATCCACCTGCGGCCTCCACCACATCCACCACATCCACCGCTGCCGCCACTCGCCTTCCGCTGCCACCACCGGAAGCCCGACGCTGCAGCCTCGTCCGGCGCCTCCGTGCGGCCGCCTCTCGTGGTGGCAGCAGAGACTTCAGCGACGTCTGCCCACTCGACCGAGCATCCCGAGGGGCTGCCTGAAGGGGGCGAGGCAGCAGTGGCAGGGGCAGGAGAAGCGAGAGGAGCGGAGGAAGGAGCATCCCCCCCCCCCCCCCCCCTGGAGCACCTGTGGAGCTTCGGGGCAAAAGGAGCGTGTGACGTCATACTATTGATAAAGATGTCGATTTTTTTTGTTTTTGTGTTTTTTCTTAATTCAGTGACGAGCAAATCGGGAAAACAATGGAAGGATAAATTTGATTTGTACATTTTTCGAGTGTATTTAGAAATGACCTGAGAGAGAGAAAGAGATAAAAAGTCTTTGGTAAATTCTAAAGCAAAATTCAGAAAACAAAAAGAAGCTACATCCGCCTGCTTCCCCCACCCCCCACCCCCCACATCGCCGCCATGCGCCCCGGGTCAAAGGTCAGGAACTCTTGACCTAAACAATGACCTAAGCTCGCCTCTGTGACCCCCCAAACTCAGGAAAAGTGTGATGGCAGGATGAACCAAGCATGGTGGTAATTTAGCCTACCCGAAGTGTAAATGTTTTGACTCTTTTTAACTACCCGACCTTTATCCAACCCTTTTCATTTTTTGACCCCCTTTCCTATCTTCCTTCCTTACTTCCTTCCTTCCTTGCTTTCCTACCTACCTTCCTTTCCTTCCTTTCTTTCCTTTCCTCCCTTCTTTCTTCCTTCTCCATATCCATCCTTCCCTCCTTCCCTCCTTCCCTCCTTCCCTCCTTACCTTTTTCTCTCCCCTCCTTTGTTTTGATCTTTGTAAATGCACTTAAGTCTAGTTTGTTATCGGGTGTTGACCTATCCCACCCCACCATCATCTACATACATGCATACATATACATATATATATAAATATTATATATAATATAGTATCCTGAATTACCATCGGTTGGAACACCGATTACCTCACTCAAGAGTCTTATCAACGTTGATCAACATTAACACCTGACCTCTCTGACAACTCGACCTCGATTTGACAAGGTGTAATGACCCCCCTCCCCTCCCCTACCCTCCCCTCCTTTCCCTCCTTTCCCTCTCACTCTCACTCCTTCCCTCCCTCCTTGTGAAATTTGCAATCTCGTTCAACTATCTGGCTGTCCCATCCCCCCCTCTGATTTCTTTCTCCCTTTCTTTTCCCTCCCCCCCTCCCCCCTTCCCTCTTCCCCTGTTACAACCCCCCCTCCCTTCTCCCCTGTTACCCCCTCCCTTGCAACATGCCTGACCTTTGCACTTTGATATTGCAGAAAGTAAAAGCGATGGAGTTTCCCACTGGCGGATGTATACGACTGTTCATTTTGTATACGATTGGATCTTGTATATTGTAATGTTCTATCTCCTTAGGTGGTTTTGTGAATGGGACCTTTTGGACAGACTTTCTGCAATACTTTGTGGATTTGATTGATAATAAGTAAAAAAAAAAAAAGAATAAAATAGATTAAAAAAAAAAAAGATTGCGGACATGATGAGAAATGGACAACATCAACATACATTTGTTTTTAAAGTTGAATTGTAGTTAAGATTACCAGCGTATCATATATAAAATAAACCTTGTGATATGATGGTTTTAGGGAAAAAAAGTGGTCAGAAGAAAAAAGGGAATCTGAACAGAGAGAGAGTGAGAGAGAGATAAATGAATAAATAAATATAAAACAAAAAGGAAGAAAAGTAACACCTCCCCCCCCCCCCTCACTGAATGCAATAACTCCATAACACGCTTCTTGGTGGCTGGTGTTTCAGCCCCCACCCCCCCTCCCTCTCGTCCCTGCGAGAAACAAGAGAGAGAGAGAGAGAAAGAGAGAACAGGCGTAAGCAGTAGTGCCAGCTCCACAAGACGCCAGTGTTACCACCATCTTTATAGCATTATAACGTAATATTCCGTTGTTGCCCTCCTCCCCTCCCTCCCTCCTCCCCTCCCTCACTCCTTCCCTCCCTCACTCACCTCTTCTCCCCTTCCCCCATCATCTTCCTTTCTCTCCTTGCCCCCCCATTTCTTCCCGTTTTTTTTACGTCTTCCTCTTCCCCCTTCTCCCTTTTCCTTCCCCATCCCCCTTGCCCCCCTCCCCCCTCCCTTCCCTCCCCCCCTTTCCACCAGAAACAGGACAACGCTGGGAACTTTTTTTTGTCTGGTAACACTGTGGGGACAGCTCGCTACCCCCCTACTTAACTTTGTATAATAGGTAACATTTAAATAAAAATAAAAAGAGTTAAAAAATACGAACAAGAAGATATAAAATAAAAAATAAATAAAATAATGAATAACCAACACACTTTTCACACATGCAGCAATATTGATATTATTTCTGTGATGTTATGTGTTATAAAAAAACCTGTTTGGATGCCCGCTGTAGAGCATCAAAGGGAATGTGAGTGGGATTTCTGTACTGTTTACTTGTTTACTCCTCCTCGAAGGGTAAGCAATCAGAGGGAACAGCCCGTGACACGCACACTCACCTCCGGCGGACTATGATAACTGACTATAGCTTTGTTACCGTTCCTTTTTATAATTATTATTATTATTATTATTATTATTTTTCTCTCGTGTCTTTCCTATGTAGTAAACAAAAAAAAAAAATAAGGAAGAGGAGAAATTTTCCAGATAGAACGAGCTGTGTGTGTAAGTGGTAAGTGCACCCTTTGTATTAATGATTTTAAAAAACGTAAAAAAAAAAAAAAAAAAAAATATCATAAAAATTTAAAGTGAGTAAATTTTTTCCCATGAGAGACAGATTAAAAAAAATATGTTTAAAAAAAGAAAAAAAAATTACATCCTGACCACAAAATTCAGCTGTTAAATTTCATTTTTTTTTTTTTTTTTTTTTTAACGATCGGGGTATTCTTTCTATGATATGACCTTGTTTTTCTTCTAAAAGGGTGTGACCTCGGGTTGCCTAAGGGTGAAACCTGGGGGGGCGCGGGCCTAACCTGTGAAGTTTTTCAATAAAAAAAAGAGAGTGTGAGGTTTGGAAGTTTGGAAGGGTTTATATATTACTATGAGCAGATGTGGACGTTTTATTTTGGACTGACAGAACCCCGTTAAGTTAATTGATGCTGAGAAAGTGCTTGCAAACATTCGGCAGTTGTATACTATCAGTGATGAGTTTTTTTATATATATATATATTTCTGATCTTGGATTTATATATCAATTTTCATACCTTGTACTAATTTCAATGCATTTCATTATGTATAATTTTTTTTTTTATTCTGAATTATGGGAAATTATGAAACATCATATTATTTTCGTAACTGTTGAGGAAGATTTTAAACAATAAAACAAAGGAACTAGTTTGTCTTACTACTGAGCTCTTCTGTTGCCACCTTGTAATATTATAAAGCTGTTTTTGGCGTCAGTGGACCCTGTATGGTTAGGTAACTGTGTAGTATTAAAAGTCTATCAGATTTCCAAGCTGCTTTTTCTTGGTTTTGTACATACAGGACATCGTGAATCTACAACCGCCTCCGAGCTGTGCGGTGCTGTAGTAACGATATTTCTACAGTGGTTGTATATTTGTATCCTAAATTCAACTTCTCATGAAGAAAACATTGTTACAACAAAGTTCAAAATGTCTGCAATTCTGTAAAATACATTTTTTAGCTCTTATAATAGACTCATAAGAATTTAGTTATCCGTTATCCAAATTCTTCTTTCCAGTCTGCATTCAATGAAAGCATGAAATGCTGGATATTTGTGTATATGATTTTTCCAAAAATAAACGTGTTTTAAACTATGGCCTCGAGAAGTTATTTGTCCTTCTGTGTGAATGTTTATAAATGGTGATAAAAAGAAAGAGTTTATATAATTGATAATTATGAGAAATAAAGAAATTAGGGTAATAAAGAATAATGAGAAATAAAGGTTTTGTCATTGATGATAATGCGAACTAAAAAAATAAGTCTCATAAATGTTTACCATATGTAAGGTTTTATATTCCCTACTATGAAATTCATCATCGAAAAGGAACAGGTAAAGGTAGACCGGAGCACAAGTCTACGGGATTCTCTCATAACATTTGAATTATGGGATCACGAGTATTCTAATTAGTGTTAAGAAAAGAAAATGATAGAGTTCTGTTTCTGCAATGATATCTTATCAAAATAATTGCATCTAACGTCTGACGGATAAGGAACCTCTCTCTTATACTTTACTAATAATAACATCTCCAGTGTCCCCCAAAAATACAAGTTAAATCGGGAACATTTTATTCGAAATGAACGAGAGAAAATAGACATATTTCAAAATTCAACAACAATTTTTTTGTTTAATATCCGGATAAAAGGCTCCAGCAAATCATATCCTCCCGAAGACACATACACAAAGACACAAACAAACAAACAAAGACAAATTAGCATTTATTCTTTCTTAATCATTAGATATGAAAATAAACGAAGATAAAAAAAAAAAAAAATCATATGTCAGTAAAATAATTAGTATTGAGAGAATCTAAAGATGAAAAAAATCAACTTTAATATACCCACGATTACTGAATATATGTAAAAAAAAACAAGAAAAAAAAAAAACCGACCAGGAATGAATTAAATTGTAAATATCTAAAAGATTATTTACAAATGAAATGAAGGAAAGAAAATATGTCGTACAACACAGTAAATGGTCATTGAATGAAAAGATAAGAACATTACAAAAAACAAGAAAATAATGATGATGATGATAGTGATGATACTTATGAAGATGATGATTGTAATATGATAATCATAATGATGGTGATGACACTTATAATGATAAAGATGATGATAATGATAATGATGATGATAATGACTATAATGATGATGATGACGATAATGATGATGATGATGACAATAATGATGATGATGATGACAATAATGATGATGATGATGATGACGATAATGATGATGATACTTAAAATGATAATGATAATTGTGATGATGATATTTATAATGATAATGATAATTGTGATGATGATATTTATAATGATAATGATGATACTTCTAATGATGATGATAATGATGATTATAAAAGTGATAATGATAACAATTATACAATAAATAATGAATTGAGGATTATTCACTAAAAAAAATACGGCAAATGATACGAATGAAGAAACAAAATCACGAGAAAATAAAAACAAAAAAATTAAGAAGGAAAATAAAAATAAAGAATAATGAAATAAGAATAGAAAAAAATATATATAAAACAAAGCAATAAAGACAAGAATAAGAATAACAAAAAAATTTATAAAAAAAAAACGGCGATATATAATAATAATAAATAATGTAATAATGTTAGTGTTAATTAAGGTATTTATACGGTTGACGATAAAAATGATAATAATAATAACAATAATAATAAAAACATTAAAGTAATGATGATAACGATTAAAAAATACCATAATATGTATAAAATTAATAACAATAAAAAATATTTTCACCGATAATAATACAACGAAAATCCAACTCACAGAAGCAAAATAAAGAAAAGTATAAGTAAACAAAAAGATCGAAATATTAATAGAATTCCAAACGTGATAAAGTGGAAATAATCATAAGAAGAATAATGCAAATGATAATGATGGTGATGATAATAAATGTGCTAGAAAAAAAATATGATGAGGATAGAAACAATGATAATAATAATAAAGATAATAAATATGATAATAAAAATTATAATAATAACAATAATGCCAATAACAAGAATAACAGTAGCAACAACAGCAATAATAATAATAATAATAATAATAATAATAATAATAATAATAATAATAATAATGATAACAATAATGATAATGATAATGATAATGATAATGATAATGATAATGATAATGATAATAATAATAATAATAATAATAATAATAATAATAATAATAATAATAATAATAATAATAATAATAATAATAATAATAATAATAATGACAATGACAATGACAATGATAATGATAATGATAATGATAATGATAATGATAATGATAATGATAATAATAATAATAATAATAATAATAATAATAATAATAATAATGACAATGACAATGACAATGACAATGACAATGACAATAATAATGATAATGATAATGATAATGATAATAATAACAATAACAATAACAATGACAATGACAATGACAATGACAATGACATTGACAATGATAATGACAATGACAATGATAATGATAATGATAATAATAATAATGACAATGACAATGACAATGACAATGACAATGACAATGATAATGATAATGAATGATAATGATAATGATAATGATAATGATAATGATAATGATAATGATAATGATGATAATAATAACAATAATAATAATAATGATAATAATAATAATAATGATAATAATAATAATAATAATAATAATAATAATAATAATGATAATGATAATAATAACAAAAATAATGATCATAATAATAATGATAATAATAACAATATTAATAATAATGATCAAATTAATGACATGATAATACTAAGAGAAAATAATCATCATTACGATACTATTTTGATGATGATAATACCAATACTGAAAATGATGATAATAATTCAATATAATAATGAAAGCAAAATAATAATAATGATAATAATGATGATAATGATTGAAATAGCAATAATAGTAATAACAATAATTATAAGGATAATGATGATGGTAATGGTAATGGTAATAATAACAGTGATGATAATAATAATAATGATGATGACGATAATGATGATAATAATAACAATAACAGTAATGATAATAACAATAATAATAATTGCAACAAATATGATAATGATACTATAAACGTGATGTATATGAGGATGATGAAGATGATAATGATAATAATGATGATAATAAAACAGTAATAGCTGTGATAATAACAATGATGATGATGATCATCATGATCATCATCATAATACTAAATATATTAATAAAGTAATAGTAATATAAATAACGTTTTTATTATGATTACGATTATTATAATAATATTCGTAATCATAATTATCATATTGGTGATGATAATAACAATGATAATAATGATAATAATAATACTGATAATAATAATAACAATAATAATAATAACAATAATAATGTTTATATTAATGATAATAATGATAATAATAATGATAATAATGATAATGATAATAATATCAATAATTATAAAAAATAATAATGTTGATGATAATAATGATATGGATGATCATAATCATATCAATAATAATAATGGCAATGACTCCAGTAATGGGAATAATATTAATATTAACAATGATAATAACAATGTTGATAATAATAATCATAGTCATTATTTCTAATGTAATTATTATTACCATTATCATTATCATTATTATTATTATTATTGTCATCATTATATTGATAATGATAATGATAAAGATAATTAAATAATAATGATAATAATAATATCATTAATAATAATATTAATAATAATAATAAAGAAAAAATCAGTAATAATAATGATAGTAATAATAATAACAATAATGATGACGTAGAAACAATAAACATAATAACACTGCAAAGAAGTAGTGGAAGGAAAATCTTAATAATAATAAAATAATATTAATATTATTAATATTATTATTTGTAGTAGTATTAGTATTATTATAATAACTCCAATTACAATGTGCTTTAATTAATCAATTACACACACACAAAAAAAATATATATATATATGAATAAGATTGAAAATTGTTTTGCAATAAAAAGTTGCAAAAATCGTTCGGGCAGAAGCTAATGATTTCAATTGATCGGCGCGGAATTTGGCGATGATTTTGAGCGAAAGTTATAGTTTAAGAGGATTTATATTATGTGATAAATAAATGAAAAAAAAAAAAAATAGATGAATGAGTAAATAAATAAATGGGTAAATAAAGAGGCAATTTAACAAACAAACAAATGAATAGATATATAAATATATATATTTAAAAATATATATATAAATAAAGAAATATAATAGAAAAATAAAATAAAATAAAACAAAATATATTAAAAAAGGTAT
>NC_061861.1:1154630-1160387 GCF_019202785.1 Penaeus chinensis
ATCCTGGTCGATCAAAAGCATATCTTTCCTAATCTATTTTTTTTTTTTTTTTTTAAGTCCGACCAAGCACAAGATTAACATTTACGTTTTGACACTAAGTCTATATTTTTTTTTCTAAGTTCAAGGAAGCGGAAAGGAACTGAACTGGACTGAAAGAGCCACAGGAAAGTGTTCAAAGGAAGGAGCCACGAGGAACATGTTCACCGTCAGGAAACTCGAGATTCGTGTTCAAAATCTTGTTCGGAATATCGGTTGCGTTTTTTCTCTCCCCAAACAATACTTGATTTTCAGATTACTATTAATTTTGTTATTCTTTTTAGGCGAATCACCTCACTAATTTATATGAAAAAAAAAATCAAAATAACGTAACAAAACGAAAAAAAAAAAGAAGAATCGGATAATAACGATAGAAAAAAAAAACGTAACAAAATAGAAAGAATCGCTGTTTTACGACCGCTTATTCCGATGTCTTATCACGAGAGGAACATTCGGCCTACAACTTTTTTGTTCCTTGTTCAAAACTTTTGAACGTCACGCTGTTTTTTTCTCCCGGTGATATATCACCATATATACACACTTCTTTTTAGCTTCTCTCTCGTGGCAAATGACATCCCTGGAAATTGGGGATAATAAACATCTCTGAAACCGGAGATCATCCCTAGTTAGGGACCTCAGGGGAGAGGGAGGGACCTGAACCGACGTAGGGGCGGAGGGCGGCAGGGCGCGGGACCCCTCGCTCCCTTTCGGCCGAATCCTGAAGTGGAAGTTTCCCTCTGCCTCTCGGTCTCTTTCCCTCCTGCTCTCTCTATCCCTCTTCCTTCTCCCCCCCTCTCCCTCTCTCCTCCTCTCTTTTCCCTTTAAAAGAACCTCCATCCTTTCCTCCCTCTCCCACCTTTCCCCTTCCATCCCTCTCCCTACCCTTCACTCCCCACCCTCCCTCCTTCCTTCCCCACCCTCCCTCCTTCCTTCCCCCCTCCCCGCCTCCCCTCCTCGCGCGTGGGTCGCCCCCATCACTTCCAGACTCGTGGCCTCCCATTTTCCAGCCCACCAGAGTCACAAGGCGTCCGCGAGGTTGACCCTTCCAAGAGTGTTTTCAGGGGAGACTGGTTTACTTTTACGCCGAATCCCGTCTCCTTCCTCATTCCTGGCGCGGCGGGGAATGTAATCGAGAGAGACTCTGGACTATTTTGCTTGTTTTTGTTTTTGTTGTTTTGTTTGTTGGTTGTGGTTTATTTTGTTTTGGATTTTCTTGCTAGTAGGATTTTTTTTTTTTTTTTAATTCTCTTGTTTCCTCGTTTCTGTTAAAAGTAAGCGTCTCTCTCTCTCTCTCTCTCTCTCTCTCTCTCTCTCTCTCTCTCTCTCTCTCTCTCTCTCTCTCTCTCTCTCTCTCTCTCTCTCCCCTCAATAACAAATATTCCACCAAAACAACCACGTACTGTAGTGTATGTACGCAAGACACATTTCTCGT
The DNA here is from genome assembly GCF_019202785.1 of Penaeus chinensis. NCBI lineage: Eukaryota > Metazoa > Arthropoda > Malacostraca > Decapoda > Penaeidae > Penaeus > Penaeus chinensis. The sequence continues at coordinate 1,156,099 of NC_061861.1, forward strand.
TCCACTGCACAACGTCCAACCCCCCTCCACCCCTTACTGCCCCTCCCCCTTTGCCCCCCCCCCCTTAGTCCCCAGCCCCAAAGCCTGCGGGTATTCCAGAGAAAATGGTGTTCCCAGCCGCGATCCAGAGAAAGTGAGTGAGAGTGAAAGTGAGAGAGAGAGAGAGAGAGAGAGGGAGAGCTAAGAGAAAGAATGAAAATGAAAGATAGAGACAGAGAAAGGACGAGAAAAAGATATAATAAAAAGAAAGAAAGAAAAGAGAGAGAGAGAGAGAGAGAGAGAGAGAGAGAGAGAGAGAGAGAGAGAGAGAGAGAGAGAGAGAGAGAGAGAGAGAGAGAGAGAGCACGCTCCTCCATCAGGCCGTAAACACACGCACGCACACTGCCTTGGACTTAATTTTCCAGCCCAGTTGAGTTCCCTACTGGAGGTGCAACGGCGGAGATGGAGGGAGAGGGGGAAATGGAGAGTGAAAGGGAGAGATGGAGAAAGAGGGGGGAAAGGAGAGGAAGAAATAAAGGGGCGTCGGTGAGGGGGAAATGGAGAGTGAAAGGGAGAGATGGAGAAAGAGGGGGGAAAGGAGAGGAAGAAATAAAGGGGCGTCGGTGAGGGGGAAATGGAGAGTGAATAGGAAAGATGGAGAAAGAGGGTGGGAAAGGAGAGAAGAAAATAAAAGGGCGACGATGAGGAAGTAGAGAGATGGCGAGGAGGTGTTAGAGGGACAGATAAGGGAGGGGAAAGTGAGAGGGGAAAGAGGAGAGGGAGAAAGAGAGAGACGAGGGTGAAGACGTCAAGGAGAAGAAGAAGAAGAAGAAGAAGAAGAAGAAGAAGAAGAGGAGGAGGAGAAGAAGAGGAGGAGAAGAAGAGGAGGAGGAGGAAGAGGAGAAGGAGAATGAGAAGGCGCAGCGGAAGCGAGTGAGATAGTACCGCAATTATCTCTATCTCGGATCAGCCATTTTCCTTTCTTTCCGAATTTCTGTAACAGATACCAAAATCCGTAGGATAAGGAGGAATAAATCCACGGATATCGGAACGCGGGAGGACCAAATCCGACCAATCCCGGATTCCACCGCCGCCCGCACAACCCCCCGCCCCCGTCCCGCCCCCCGCCCGCCCGCCCGCCCGCCCGTCCGCCCACGATACCCCCGCCTCCCCCTCCCCTAACTCTTCTCCCCCTCTCCCCTAATCCTTCTCCCCTTCTATCCTCCTCCCCATCCCCTCTCCCCTATCCTTACCCATCCCATGAGAACCCCCTATCCCCTTCTCTCCATCTCCCTTCCTCCCCTTTACCCTTTCTCTCCTATTCCCTTTCTCTCCTTCTCTCCTTCTCCCCTTCCCTTCACCCCACCCCCCGTCTCCTTCTCCCCCACCCCCTCTCCCCCACCCCTCCCCTCAACCAAAGCGATGAACGAAGGCAAGAGGACAAACGAAGATAGAAGAGAGAAAATAGAAGAAAATAACACGAGGAAAACAAGGAGCTAAAAACACCCAAGACATCAACTCTCGCGAAGGGTCGTGACGTCACAAGTCGGGCGGAGATAAGACCAGGAAGTCGCCGCAAGAATAGCAAATAATATAAAAGAAAAGAAGACGAAGACGAAGAAGAAGAAAAAGGAGAAGGAGGAGAAGAAGAAGGAGGAAGAGGAGGAGAAAAAATAAAGAATAAAAATAAGAATATCAAGAAGAAGAAGAAAAAGCAGAAACAGAAACAGTAAATGAAAAAGACGAAAGAGAAAAGAGGAGAAGAAGAAGAAGAGAGAAAAAAAAGGACTTCATCAGCGAATCCTGCTGACCACTGAATCTGGTGACACGAATTACCCTTATTCCGTCCGGGAAGGGAAGGAGTCGGGAATCTAAAATCAGGAATCACGTTGGAGGAGGAGGAGGAGGAGGAGGAGGAGGAGGAGGAGGAGGAGGAGGAGGAGAAGGGAGGAGGAGGATGAGGGACTTGGAGCAGGAGGAGGAAATAGAGATAAAGGAGGAAGAGAAGGTGAGGAGGAGGAGAAAGGGAAGGGGAAAAAAGAGATAGAGGTAAAATTTATAGGAAGAAGATAAGGAGGAAGAGGAAAGGGGGGAAGGAAGGAAGCGGGGAGAGAGGAGGCTGAAGAGGCAGCGACGAGTGTTCCCCTGGAATCGGGCGTTCCATCTGGGAATGACTGGAATTATCGACAGCGAGGACGCCCCAGGAGAGAGAAAATCACGACGGTGGCTAACGACATGGGGAGAGGGAGGGGGAGGGAAGGGAGGGAGGGAGAAGGGAAGGCGGGGAGGAGAAGGGGAGGGGAGAAGGGGGAGGAGGGGAGGAGGAGGAGGGGGGAGGGAAGGGGAGGAAAGGGGAGTAAGGAGGAGGGAAAGAAAGGGAGGAGAGGAGGGGAAAAGAGGAAACCATAAAGTAGTTTCGCGAAGGTGAGGAAAAACAATCAAACAAACAAACAAAAACAAAACAGAAATAACTTCAATGGCAAATAAATAATAGCATACCCCCCCCCCCCCATCCAAAGAAGACAAAAACAAACAAACAAACCACGCCCCTCACAGACGTCCCCGCGTCTCCGTCTCTCTCACGAGCAGCGACCTTCCCAAAGCCTCGTCTCGCCCCAAGATGCATTCGGCGGCGGATGGGCAGGAGGCAAGAACATCAGCTGGTGCCGCGAGATCAGGTGGCACAGCTGGGATAACGCGATGGCACTGTGCCTCTCCCTCCCTCGCCAGCGGAGGCCGATGGCACCTCCTCCGACCTCCCGAGCCTCCAGGACCTCCGAGAGCTGTTCTTCTCCTCTGATTATCTCCATTACCAGGGGGCTCACGCAGTGTCAAACGCGCGGAGAGGGGGGGGGGGGAGGGGGAGTCCCCATCTCTATCTAACCATCTCCGTCTTCCTTTCTCGCCTCTCATCTAACCCCCTTTCCCTCCTCCACCTTACCACCCCTTTCCCCTCTCCTCTACGCCCCCTGACCATCTAACCATCCCCCTCCTCTTCCCCTTCCTATCAACCCCCCTCCCCTCCCCTCCTCATCCCCCTCTCCTGTGACCCTCAGTTGACACCTTGGGTCCTGAGGAGAGCCACGAGAGGCACTCCTTCCACCCGAGTCAAGGGAACTAGCGGATTCTACCCGAGTCTCGTCGTTCTCCAAAACGACCTCGACCGGTCACCCTTGAGCCTTCGAGTGTGACCCGCGCTGGCACACGAGCAATTTGGATGCCTTGGGGGTGTTGCTGATCCTCGGGGGAGACATGGGAGTGAGGGGAGAAGGGTGAGGAAGGAGAGAAGGAGGGAGAAAGGGTGGAAGGGAAGGAGAGGGAGGAAGCGTGAAGCAAAGGGGAAGGAGAGAAGGAGGGAGAGAAGAGGAATACGGAGGGCGGAAACGGGAATCAAAAGAAGGAGAAAAGAGGGGAGAGGAGGGAGAAGGAGAAAGACGAAAAGGAGAGGAGAGAGAAGGAGAGGACAGGAGGCAGGAATAGAGAGGGGTGAGGAGAGAGACGGAGAGGACAGGAGGAGAGAAAGGCGAGAGGAGGAGGGAGAGAGGAGAGGAAGGAGGAGAGGAAAGAGAGAGAAAGAGGAGGAGAGAGGAGGAGAAAGGTGAGGAAGAGGCAGAGAAAGGAAAGAGAGAGGAGAGAGAAGGAGAGGACAGGAGCAGAAGAAAGCGAGGGAGGAGAGAGAGGAGAGGACCAGGGCAGAGAAAGGCGAGAGAGAGGAGAGAGAAGGAGAGGACAGGAGGCAGAGAAAGACGAGAGAGAGGAGAGAGAAGGAGAGGACAGGAGGCAGAGGAAAGACGGGAGAGGGAGTGAGGGAGGGAGGGAGGGAGGGGGAGCTGCGATAGGCCCCGGATAAACTGTTATTACACTCGCTCGCTGCACATTGATTCCTTTATTAGTCTTCCGCTGAAATATTAGCGCAGAGGGCCAATACTTTTCCCTGATTCCTCTGTTCCACTTTACTTCCTCCATCTCCTACAACTCCTCGTCTTTCTACTTCATTCACATTAAGGTTTATGTATCTCTTATAAATTCAAACCGCGACTTCTGAATATATTAACAAAATTTCTATTTCCTGTCGACATCTAACATAGCATATCAAAAGTGATGTTTTTTTTTTCTAGTTTAATTGGATCTTTCGTTTACCATCGAAAATAATATACTCATACACACGGTATATGGTCATAACATTATACAATATTTCATAACAAACGTAAGACAGAACATTATGATCTAGTACCAGTACAGTAAATGGTAACCCATATGTGAAACGTGGCTACCCAACTCCGTAGACTTTCGCCGGATTATCGCCCCCC
>NC_061861.1:1160487-1167701 GCF_019202785.1 Penaeus chinensis
AGAACCCCCACCCCCTTTTTCCATCTCCCTCCTCCCTTTTACCTTTCTTCCTATCCTTTCTTCCTTTCTCCTTCTCCCTTCCCCTTCACCCACCCCCGTCTCCTTCTCCCCCCCCCTTTCCCCCCCCCCCTCCCTAAACCAAAGGTTAAAACGAGGCAAGAGGACAAACGAAGATAGAGAGAAAAATAAAAGGGAAAATCAAGAGGAAAACAAGGAGCTAAAAACCCCCAGACATCAACTTCGCAAAGGGTCGTGACGTCACAAGTCGGGGAGATAAGCCCGGGAAAGGGTGGGCCCCCCCAAGAATAGCAAAAATATAAAGAAAAAAAGACGAAGACGAAGAAAAAGAAAAAGGAGAAGGAGGAGAGAAGAAGGAGGAAGAGGGGAGGAAAAAATAAAGATAAAATAAGAATACAAGAAAAGAAGAAAAAGAGAAAAACAAAAACAGAAAATAAAAAAGGGAGGGAAAGTAAAGAGGAGAAGAAGAAGAAGAGAGAAAAAAAAAAAAGGATTTATCAGCGAACCCATGGACACTGAATCGGGGTGACACGAATTCCCTTATTCCGTCGGGAAGGGAAGGAGTCGGGAATTAAAATAGGAATAACGTTGGAGGAGGAGGAGGAGGAGGAGGAGGAGGAGGAGGAGGGGGGGGAGGGAAGGGAGGAGGGATGAGGGATTGGAGAGGAGGAGAAATAGAGAAAAGGGGGAAAAAAGGTGAGGAGGAGGAGAAAGGGAAGGGGAAAAAGAGAAGAGGAAATTTTAGGAAGAAGATAAGGAGGAAGAGGAAAGGGGGGGGGGGGAAAGGGGAAGCGGGGAGAGAGGGGCTGAAGAGGGCAGCGCGAGTGTTCCCCTGGATCGGGCGTTCCATCTGGGAATGACGGGAATTTCGGCAAAGGACGCCCAGGAGAGAGAAAATACACGGTGGCAAACGACATGAGGGAGGGGAGGGGGAGGGCGGGAGGGAGGAGAAGGGAAAGGGGGGGAGGGAAAAGGGAGGGGAGAAGGGGAGGAGGGGGGGAGGAGGAGGGGGAGGAAAAGGGGGGAAAGGGGAGTTAGGAGGAGGGAAGAAAGGGAGGAGGGAGGGGGAAAAGAGGGAAAAATAAAGTTAGTAGTTTTTGGAAGGGTTTAGAAAAAAAAAACAAACAAACAAACAAAAACAAAAAAAAGAAATCTTCAATGGCAAAAAAAAAAATAGCATACCCCCCCCCATTTCCCAAAAAAAGACAAAAACAAACAAACAAAAACCCGCCCCCCACAGACGCCCCCCGTCTCCGTCTCTCTCACGAGCAGCCGACCTTCCCAAAGCCTCGTCTCGCCCCAAGATGCCATTCGGGGCGGATGGGCGGAGCCAAGAACATCAGCTGGTGCGCGAAGATCAGGGGGACAGGGGGATAACGCGATGGGCACTGTGCTCTCCTCCCTCGCCAGCGGGGGCCCGAGGGACCTCCTCGACCTCCGACCCTCCAGGGACCTCGGAGTGTTCTTCTCCTCTGATTTTTCTCCATTACCGGGGTCACGCAGTGTCAAACGCCGCGGAGAGGGGGGGGGGGAGGGGGAGTCCCATTCTATTAACAATCTCCGTCTTCCTTTCTCGCCTCTCATCTAACCCCCTTTCCCTCCAACCTTTACCACCCTTTCCCCTTTTCTCCTCTACGCCCCTGACAATTCCCATCCCCTCCTCTTCCCCTTCCTATCAACCCCCCTCCCCTCCCCCCTCATCCCCCTCTCCTGTGACCCTCAGTTGGACACCTTGGGTCCTGAGGAGAGCCAAAGAGCACTCCTTCCCCCCGAGTCAAGGGAACTAGCGGATTCTCCCGAGTTCGTCGTTCTCCAAAACGACCTCGACGGTCACCCTGAGCCTTCGAGGGGTGAACCGCGCTGGCACACGAGAAATTTTGGGAAATGCCTTGGGGGTGTTGCTGATCCTCGGGGGAACATGGGAGTGAGGGGAGAAGGGTGAGGAAGGAAGAGAAGGAGGGAAAAAAGGGTGGAAGGGAAGGGAGGGAGGAAGCGGTGAAGCAAAGGGGGGAAGGAGAGAGGAGGGAGAGAAGGAAGACAAAGGGCGGAAAGGGAATAAAAAGAAGGAGAAAAGAGGGGAGGGGGGAAGGAGAAAGGACGAGAGGAGAGGAGAGAGAAGGAGAGGACGGAGGCAGGGAATAGAGAGAGAGGAGAGAGTCGGAGAGGGATGGAGGAAGAGAAAGCGAGAGAGAGGAGAGCGAGGAGGGACAGGGGGCAGGGGAAAGACGAGGAAAAGAGGAGGAGAGAGGAGGGAAGGATGAAGAGAAAGACGAGGGAACAGAGAGGAGGGAGAAGGAGAGAAGGAGGCAAAAGAAAGCGAGGTGAGGAGAGAGACGGAGAGGCCCAGGAGCAGAGAAAGGCGAGAGTGAGGAGAGAGAAGGAGAGGACCCAAGGCCCCCGGAGAAAGACGGAGGAGGGGGAGAGAAAGGAGAGGACAGGAGGAGAGAAAGACGGGAGGGGAGTGAGGAGGGGAGGGGGGGGGAGTTTGCGATAGGCCCCGGATAAACTGTTATTACACTCGCTCGCTGCACTTTTTTTTCCCTTTATTAGTCTTCCCTGAATATTAGGCAGAGGGCCAATACTTTTCCTGATTCCTTTTTCCATTTTAAATTCCTCCATCTCCTACAACTCCTCGCCCTTTTACTTATTACCTTTAAAGGTTTATTTTATCTCTTATAATTTAAAACCCGCGAATTCGAATTATATTAAAAAAAAAATTTCTATTTCCTGTCGACATCTAACTTTGATATCAAAGTGATGTTTTTTTTTTTTTTTAGTTTAATTGGATCTTTGTTTACCATCGAAAATAAAATACTCATAAACACGGTATATGGTCATAACATTATACAATATTTCATAACAACAGTAAGACAGAACATTATGATCTAGTACCCGTACAGTAATGGAACCCATATGTGAAACGTGGCTACCCAACTCCGTAGACTTTCGCCGGATTATCGCCCACGTCAAATTTCCTGTCAATTTACACGGTGCATTGCAAATGTTTTAAGACAAAGATACGCATTACTTCTACGTGGGTTTGCCATCGATGGGTTTCCTTATTTTATCTAAAAGTCGGAGAATATTATTTTGATTTATAAGGGAGAGAGAAAGGGGGGGGAGTAGTGAAGATGAGGAAAAAGGGGGGAGAGGTGAGGGTGCGTGAAGGAGAGAGGGGGGGGAGAGAGAAAGGGGGGAAAGGAGAGAGGGGGGAGGGAGGGAGGGGGAGGGAGGGATGGAGGAGGGAGGGAGGGAGGGGGAGAGAGAGAAGAAGAGAGGGGAAGAGAGAGAGGAGAGGGAGAGAGAGAGAGGAGAAGCGAGAGGAAGAGAGGAGAGTGAGAGAGGAGAATCATGAAAAAACAAGAAGGAGAGATAAAAGGGGGAAAAAGAAAAACGAGGGGAGAGAGAAAAAAAGAGAGAGAAGGGGAGAAGAGAGAGAGAGAAAAGAGAAAAGAAAGAGGAGAAAGAGAGAGAGGAGAGGAGAGAGAGAGGAGAGAGAGAGAGAGAGAGAGAGAGGGGAGAGGAGAGAGAGAGAGAGAGAGAGAAAGAATATTGAAAAAATAGGAGGATACGAAACAAGGAAAGAGGGAGGAAGAGAAAGGAAAAAAAAAAAGAGAGAGGGGATGGATTTGGGGGGCAGGAAGGAGAGGGAGGAGGGGAGAGAGGGGGGAGAGATTGAGAGGGGGGAAGACGAGAGAAGAGCGAGAGAGAGAGGAGAAGAGGGAAAAGCTGAGAGGAGAGAGAGAGAGAGGAGAGAGAGGAAGGAGAGAGAGAGTGAGAGCGAGAGAGAGATGAAGAGAGCCGAGAGGAGAGGAGAGAGGAGAGGAGAGAGAGAGAGAGTAGAGAGAGGAGAAAGAGCGATGAGAGAAGAGAGGAGAGAGAGGAGAGAGGCGAGAGAGAGAGAGAGAGAGAGCGAGAGAGAGAAGCGAGGGAGAGAGAGAGAGAGGCCAGAGTTTGGCCCCAAATTTTCTGGTTCGTGGGTTGGGCGCCACTACATCACTCTGCTTATCATGCCTGCCAGATACACCCATCCGCAGAATTCCTCTCTCTCCTCTCTCTCCTCTCTCTATCTCTCTCTCTCTCTCTCTCCTCCTCTCTCTCTCTCTCTTCTCTCTCTCTCTCTCTCTCTGTTTCGTTCGGTTGTGTGTGTGTGTGTGTGTGTGTTGTGTGTGTGTTCTCTCTCTCTCTCTCTCTCTCTCTCTCTCTCTCTCTCTCTCTCTCTCTCTCTCTCTCTCTCTCTCTCTCTCTCTCCCTCTCTCTCTCTCTCTGTTTCGTTCGGTGTGTGTGTGTGTGTGTGTGTGTGTGTGTGTGTGTGTGTGTGTGTGTGTGTGTGTGTGTGTGTGTGTGTGTGTGTGTGTGTGTGTGTCTGTGCTTGTGTATGCGTGCTTGCGGGTGCCTCAGGCCAATTACAACTCCACATCTCTGTTGCTCGGGTCGTGAATCAGGCATAATCACGGGCGCTGTGATCGTCACCTCGCTTTTCATGTGTCTCGCCGATTAAACTCTTGACTGAGACCAATTTTCTTGCCCGGACTTGTTCAACTTGTCTTCGCGTTCGTTTATAACTCTAAATAAAATTTGTGTTTTTTTTTCAGAAGAATTAAATATTTAGTTATTGGAACTTTTTATGTTTTAATTGGTTGACTTTTGTTTTGAATCGTGTAAGTTACAGAGAGAGAGAGAGAGAGAGAGAGAGAGAGAGAGAGAGAGAGAGAGAGAGAGAGAGAGAGAGAGAGAGAGAGAGAGAGAGAGAGAGAGAGAGAGAGCAACGTTAACAAAAACCCGTGTACCAGCTCAACTTACCCTGTCCCGCCGCGGTGTCCAAACAACCTAATAGCTAATTAACGATCCGAAATAATGATCAATTAAGGGCAAGAACATGTTGTTATTACCCACGGCCTCCCCCCCAACCCCCCTCCCCCCTCTCCCAACCCTACCCTCACCCGCCTGTGACCTCCCCTCCTCCATCCTCCCCTCCTCCCCTCCTCCCTCCTCCCCTCACCCTCACCCTCCTCCTCCCCCCAATCATACACACTCAACTCCACTGACTCCCGATTGGATTTAAACACCCCCCTGCCCCCCCATTTTAAACAGCTAATCCCTAATCCTCTTTCCCGTGCCCTCTGACCGCACTCCGATGTCACATTATGCCCCTGCCTTTCACTGACCTCTGCAGCGCGACCGAAGTGTGAGAGAGAACGAAATCCCGTTTTCTTTTTCATAACCTCGTTTTTTTTTTGTTGCCATATAAAAGGGGTAACTCGCACACGTGCTGCCTGAACCTGACACCCACTGAACAGCTGTCTTTCATGTGTAAATGCGGGATGTAGGGTGTCAACTGTCAAGCCGAACTGTTGGGGTGATTGCAGAGGGGGGAGGATAGGGGTAGAAAAGAGTGGGAGGGAGGGTGGAAGGGAGGGAGGATGTGGGTATGAATAAGAAAAAGAAAGGACAGAAAGAGACAGAGAGAGAGGAAGAGGGAGGGAGGAACGGCGACAGAGATAGATAAATAGATAGATACATAGAGAGAGAGAGAGAGAGAGAGGAGAGAGAGAGAGAGAGAGAGAGAGAGAGAGAGAGAGAGAGAGAGAGAGAGAGAGAAACTGTTTTGACAAGAACCTGTGAATAACGCATTCTGGAGTTCATTCTTCATAATTCATTTCCGAGCCGCGCATGTTCCCGTCGCATTTGACAAATCGCACAGATCCTTTGTTGTGTTTCGAAAAGGCTTTAGAGAGCGAGCAACGCCATTTCCCTTCCTCTGGTAGTATAATAATAATAATAATAATAATAATAATAATAATAATAATAATAATAATAATAATATCAAAACATCAACAATAATAATAATAACAATGATGATAATGATAATGATAATGATAATAATAATAATAATAATAAAAATAGTAGTAATAGCAATAATAAAAACAATAATAATAATAATAATAATAATAAAAACAATAATAATAATAATAATAATAATAATAATAATAATAATAACAACAGATACAAAATCAGCTGCGAATGAGCAAAGAGAAACAAAAGAAAAAAATCCGAATGCGCGTCAGGAGGCTAGGAGGAGGAGGCTGACCGCCGCCATGACAGCGCCGTCGACAGCCAGTCAAGCCGTCAAGGCATCGACACTCGACACCGGGGGAGGAGGGAAGAGGGGGGGAGGGGGGGGAGGAGACAGGCGCAAGGAGCGGACACCTTGGCGAATCAACAGCGCTTTGTTGACACTCGCACCGGTGGCCATTCCAACTCCCCCTCCCCCTCCGACCCCCCCGAGTACATACTCTCTCTCTCTCTCTCTCTCTCTCTCTCTCTCTCTCTCTCTCTCTCTCTCTCTCTCTCTCTCTCTCTCTCTCTCTCTCTCTCTCTCTCTCTCTTTCTCTCTCTCTCTCTCTTTCTCTCTCTCTCTCTCTCCCTCTCTCTCTCTCTCTTTCTCCCTGACCGGCAAATCGCAACAAGCGCCAACGGGCGATGGATATTAATTCCGGCAGTAAACACAGGCGCGGCGCCGGGCCCGCCGGAATAAATAAGTTCGACACTTTATGTAAGTCGCTGTCAAAACGCTGAAGAGTTAAAAATGTTCTCGTGTGTAGAATCGGCGTCCGTAAGCTTGGCTGCGACCGCGGCTTCGCCCCGAGGCGCCCGCGAGCCGTTCGGACGCGGCGCCTCTATTGTTCCTCACAGATAAATCTTAGAAATCTGGATGGCGGTAATTACACGCCTTCATGTGCCTTTTGTTCGCTGTGAAAAACAACATTTAATAATATGTAATTAGAGTTCCAATGCCGAGTTTGCAAGGGCGCCCCGCGGCAGCCTTTCACGGACGCCGCGACACGGCCTATCCCGCCCACCGCCCTCGCCGCCCGCCGCCGCACGCCCGCTCGCCCACCGACCCGCTCGCCGGCCCGCCGCCGCAGACGCGAATAGCTAATTAACTTATGCATGGCAGTCGCGGGAGGAGCCGCTATAGTTTATCAATACACAACAAGGACCATCAGCACCACTGTGCGCGCTCTCTCTCTCTCTCTCTCTCTCTCTCTCTCTCTCTCTCTCTCTCTCTCTCTCTCTCTCTCTCTCTCTCTCTCTCTCTCTCTCTCTCTCTCTCTCTCTCTCTCTCTCTCTCTCTTCATCCCCGACTTGCTCTTCCCTCTTCCTACCCTATCATCTCTCTTTCCTCCCCTCTC
>NC_061861.1:1167801-1173093 GCF_019202785.1 Penaeus chinensis
ACCTTTCCCTTCTCCTTCCCTCCCCTCCCCTATCCTCTCTCTCCTCTCTCCTCTCTCCTCTCTCCTCTCTCCTCTCTCTCTCCTCTCCCCTCTCCTCTTCCCCTTCTCCTCTCCTCCCCCCTTCCCTCCTCCCCTCTTCCCTTCTCTTCCCCTCTCCCTCTCCCCTCTCGTGTTGTGTAAGGCGACCCCCTTCAGGAAGTCGAACTTTAAAATTTCAATGGAAGGAAAAGGAAGGGTGGTTGGGAAAGGGAAAGGGTGAGGGGAGGTGGTAGGAGGGATGGAGGGAAAGAAGAAGAAGAAAAAAAGTAGAGGAGGAGGAGGAGAAGACGAATAAAGAAAAGGAGAAGAAGAGGTAAAAGTTGGAGAAGAAGCAAGAGAAAGAAAGAAAGAAAGAAAGAAAGAAAGAAAGAAAGAAAGAAAGAAAGAAAGAAAGAAAGAAAAGGAGGAAGGGGAGAAAGAATGGAGAATAAAGAGAGGAGGAAGAGGAGGTGGAGGAGGTCGCAGGTCGACAGAGGCGAGAAATTTGAAAGTTTCCCTCGCATATTGAAATCCAATTTCCGTGGGAGACCGAAGTAGTGCCACATCAGAGGACCTCGGCGGGAAGGGAGAGGGAGGGAGGGAGGGAGACGGAGGGAGGGAGACGGAGGGAGGGAGGGAGACGGAGGGAGGGAGGGAGTGAGACTGAGGAAGGGAGGGAGGGAGACGGAGGAGGGAAGGAGACGGGGAGAGACAGACAGACAGACAGACAGACACAGACAGACACACAGACAGATAGACAGACACACACACAAACAGACACACAGACAGACACACAGACACACAGACAGAGAAGAGAATGATGATGAAATAATGATGGTGACGAAGTGGAGAAAGAAATGAAAAGAAAAAGAAAAGGAGAAGATGGGGGGGAAAGAGAGAGAAGAAAAGGAAAAGGATGAAGAGGAGGAGGAGGAGGAGGAGGAGGAAAGGAAAAGGATAAAGAGGAGGAAAGGAAAAGGATAAAGAGGAGGAGGAGGAGGAGGAGGAACAACAGCAGAAAAGGAAAAGGCTAGGAATATGACTAAAGAATGACATTTCCTTGTTACTTTGCCTGATCCCTCTTTCCTTTCTTTCTTCTTAAATATCCTGTGAACAAAAGAGGAAGCTCCATATCACCAGAAGAAAGGAACTGACGTCTTATTCTTGTTTTCCCTTTTCTCTTCATTATTTATCGTGGAGGAAGAGATGGGATGAAATTGTATTATACTTTTTTTTTTTTTGTTATTCATCTTTATTGCATATTTTTGGATAATGTGAATGTTCGACCCTCCCCCCCCCCTCTCTCTCTCTCTCTCTCTCTCTCTCTCTCTCTCTCTCTCTCTCTCTCTCTCTCTCTCTCTCTCTCTCTCTCTCTCTCTCTCTCTCTTCTCTCTTTCTCTCTCTTTCTCTCTCTCTCTTTTTCCCCCTCTCTCTCTCCCTTTCCCTCTCTCTCTCTCCCTTTCCCTCCATCTCTCTCCCTTTCCCTCCATCTCTCTCCCTTTCCCTCCCTCCCTCCCCCTCTCCCTCCCTCCCTCCGTCTCTCTCCCTCCCTCCCTCCCTCTCCCTCCCCCTCTCCCTCCGTCTCTCTCCCTCCGTCTCTCTCCCTCCCTCCCTCTCCCTCCCTCCCTCCTCGTGACTGCGGCCGCTGGGATGCGCCACTCAGGATACGACCAATTGTCACCCGCGTAATGCTATCTGATTGCTCTCTCAGAGCTCCGGATTTCAAAGTTGCTGCACCCATCGATTCCAAACTGCTTAGGGAGAGGGGGGACCGCTCTCTGTCTCTTTCTTTCTTTCTATCTTTTTCTCTTTCTCTCTTTCTCTATTTCTCTCTCTCTTTTTTCTTTCTTTCGTTCTTTCTCTTTTTCATTTTTTCTTTTTCTTTCTTTCGTTCTTTCTCTCTCTCTTTCTCTCTCTCTTTCTCTCTTTCTCTCTTTCTCTCTTTCTCTCTTTCTCTCTCTCTCTCTCTCTCTCTCTCTCTCTCTCTCTCTCTCTCTCTCTCTCTCTCTCTCTCTCTCTCTCTCTCTCTCTCTCTCTCTCTCTCTCTCTCCATAGGTAAGATATTCACTTGGTACAAATAAAGTATTAGAAAAATGAATAAGCTGAGATAAATTCAAGCAAAAGGGAGAAAACTAGACGAGAGATGAATCGATTGATAAGTAGACATATTCAGGTAGGAAAAAAGAGATAAATAGAAGTGAGGGGAAGGAGAGAAAGAAGGGGAAGGAGAGAAGGGGAAGAAGTTGGACCTGGCACTGATGCCGTTGGTTAGGGGCTTCCTGTTTGTATGTTGTGAATAAGTGACACCGAATTGTTGTGTGGGCGTTGTGGGGTGCCGAGAGGGCGCGGGGGAGGGGAGGATGGTGAAGGATGGTGAGGGGGAGGGGGGGGAGGGTGAGGGGGGAGGGGAGGATGGTGAGAGTGAGGGGTGAGAGGAGGATGGTAAGGGGAAGATGGTGAGAGTGAGGGGAGACGGGAGACAGGATAAAGGTGAACGCAAGGGAATAGGAGAGGAACGAGGGGATAGGGAACAGGGAGAGGGCATGAGAGAGGGAATAGGAAGAGAAGGGAGAGGGGAGACGAGGGCGAAGGACAGCGAAAGAGCACGGTGATGGAAGTGGTGAGTGTGTGATGACATCATGGTGTCAACAGGCATAAGAGTTTGTTGGTTGGAGGAAAGGAGGCTGGAGGAGGTATTTGTTATTTTATGTGGAACGTGGAAGTGGAAGAGAAAGAGAGAAAGGGACAAAGGGAGAAAACAAATAGAAGGGATATTCGCAATAGGAAAGAAGGAGGAAGAAGAGAGAAATAGTTTAAAAAATATAAGGGAGAGAAGAAGAATGAGAGGAAGGAGGAGGAGGAAGAAGGGAAAATGGATAATGATGATAATAAAAACAAGAAGAAGAAGAAGAAGAGAAAGAAGAGCACAATGCTGGAGAGAGCAACAGGATAAAGACATTTCGTCGGGCAAGTCCTTGAAGCGTTCCTTTCCCACCCTTCGTTGACACCCGTTGCCCCTCCTTCCCCCCTCCCACTCCCTCTTCCTTCCCCTCCCCCTCCTTCTCCTCTTGCACCTTCCATATCTCTCTCTCGCTCTCATCTCTCTCCCTCTCCCTCTCCTCTCTCCCTCTCTCCCTCTCTCCCTCTCTCCCCCTCCCTCCCTCTCTCCCTCGTTCTTTCCCGCCCTTCATTGACACCCAGTCCCCCCCTTCCCCCTCCTCCCTCCCCCTCCTCTGTGAGGGTTGTGAATCCATAAGTGAAGATCGAATTAGGGATATTCATCATAGAGTGGGAGTTGGGGGGGGGGGTAGGAGGTGGGTATTTGAATGTGGCGATAATTCGATATAAAATTGATTGTTCCTCCTCGAGTGTTATGCATTTTGCATCTGTTTACATCCCCTCGTTTCCCCTTTCTCGTTATGTCCTCTTTGTACCTCCTCTTCCTCCTCCTCCTCCCGCCCCTCCTCCTCCTCTTCTCTTTATTATCAATCTCATATTTGTCCCTTTCTTTTTTATCCGACTATTTCCCGCTTCTCCTCTTCCTTCTCTTCCCCCATCCTTCTCCTCTTTCCCATCTCCCTCCTCCTCCTCTTCCCCATCCCCATCCCCATCACCCTTTTCCTCCTCCTCTTCCCCACCCTCATCCTCGTCCTCTTCCCCATCCTTATCATCCTCCTTCTCTTCCCCATCCCCACCCTCATCCTCGTCCTCTACCCCACACTTCTCCTCGTCCTCTTCCCCATCCCCACCCTCATCCTCCTCCTCTTCCCCATCCCCAATCCCCACTCTCCTCCGGGGACCACCCACGACCCCAACCACCTGCACCATTATCAAACAACAAACCTTTTTATTACGAATCCAGCTTCCCCGACCGCCATTAACCACCATTAACTTCCCTTGCCACCTCCGGGAGTCCCTGAGGTTGGGCGCAAGTGGTCACTCAGGAGGAGGAGGAGGAGGAGGAGGAGGAGGAGGAGGAGGAGGAGGAGGAGGAGGAAGAGGAAGAAGAGGAGGAGAAGAGAGAGAGGGGGGAGGAGAGGGAGGGGAGGGGAGAGGAGAGGGAGGGGAGGGGAGTTAGGGAAGGGGGTGGGGAGAAGGGCGAAGGAGGGAGGGGAATGGGAGGGGAAATAGGGAAGGGGGCATGGGAGAGGGAGAGGAGAGAGGGGGGAGTGGAGGGAGAGGGAGTGGGGGGGGGGGTGGCCCTATAGGCCTACATAATGCATGCTGGCACTTCGTAAGGTCAGCGCCTTGGACCTTTCTCGCTGTTAGGCCGCCTTTGTTTTTGTTTTTCTTTTTCTCTCTCTCTCTCTCTCTCTCTCTCTCTCTCTCTCTCTCTCTCTCTCTCTCTCTCTCTCTCTCTCTCTCTCTCTCTCTCTCTCTCTCTCTCTCTCTCTCTCTCTCTCTCTTTCTCTCTCTTTCGCAAAATCCTTTGACCTCACCCATTTATTCCCTCTATTCACTTATTCTCGGCGTTACAAAAGCACATCAAGCAATTGCTCTCGAGTTGAAAAGTCGTTACGTGAAGGGTCGTTTCGCCAGAACTACCAGGTCGTAAAAGCCAACGACATTTAAGACGAAGAAAATAGTCGTGATTTTCACACTCGCTCAAGTCTTTTTCTTGTTTATTTAGTGCAGGTTTGGCATTGTTATTATTATGATTTTTATTTTTTTCTTTTCTTTTTCTTTCGCTGGATTTATGTTTGTGTTTCATTGTTGCTATCATTATTATGGTTTTTACGGTTTCGTGGAAGTGGGAGAGGCAATTTCGTACCCGATTGTTGTAGTTGGTAAAAAAAAAAAAAAAAAAAAAAAAAAATAATAATAATACTAATAATAAAAAAATGTATATATATATTGATATATGTGTGACGTGTTTGTTTGTTTGTTTTTCCCGTTCACCGTTTGTCTTTGATTTTTGTTTTTGTTTATTCGTCGAAATCAGTGTTAGGATTATGTAACAATACAAAAAATAGTGATAACAACAATAATAATAACAACAATAGGGAAAAACGGATAATGAAAATAATGACAAACGAATAGATAAAAGAGAAGATAGTTCAAAACCAACCTATCTAGAAATTAAAAAAAAAAAAAAAAAAAATCGAGATGCGCAATTTGACAAGGCAAAGGTTTTCCATTCCTTCACTCCGGATTCGATTCACGCTGGAAAACATGCATCACTTAATCACCGATCAGCACATGCCTGCGTTGGGTTGGAAGTGCCCCGCGCTTGGTATGCTAACATGATAATGCTAATGTGGTCGGGTGCTGCTG
>NC_061861.1:1173193-1178193 GCF_019202785.1 Penaeus chinensis
TTCCGAAGACGACGAATTTAGAAGGAACAGGAGGAGGAGGAGGAGGAGGAGGAGGAGGAGGAGGAGGAGGAGGAGGAGAGGGAGGAGGAGGAGGAGGAGAGGAGGAGGAGGAGGAGATTCAGAGGACAATGACATTTACAAAAGCAATTCGTCTCTTTTTTTTCTTTTATTCCTTTTTGCTCTACTTCTCCTCTTCTTCTTCTTCTTCTTCTTCTTCTTCTTCTTCTTCTTCTTCTTTCTTTGTTTTCGCTTCTTCTCTCCCTTCCCTTGCCTCCACCTGCCTACCCCCCCCCCCCCCCGCCCTCCGCCGCGCCCTGACAGTCCACCTGAAACTTAACCATAAAAACTCGCGGCAGGTTGACACGTGGCTCAACCTGCCGAGTCATTTCGCATGGAGGGAGGGGGGAAGGGGGAGGGGGAGAGGGGGGAGGGGAGGGGGAAGGGAGAGGGGAGGGAAAAGGGAGGGAGGGAGGGGAAGGGAAAAGAAGGGAAAGGGATTGGGAGGGAGGTCGCAAGTAAATAAGAGGGACAGGGAAGAAGATAAAAAGGAGAAGACGGAGGAGAGGAGAAAATGAAGAGAAGAAGAAGAAGAAGAAGGAGAAAAATCGAGGAGAGAAAAATCAAGAAGAGGGGGGAGGGGAGGAAGAGGTCACAACGAGCAAATAAAGGAGGAGGCACAGAAGAGGAGAATAAGAAAGAAATCAGAAACAGAAGCCATTCGCGAGACCCCATCCGACAAGAGGAAGAAGAAGAAAAAAAAGAAACAAAAGAAACAAGGAAAAGGAGCAAAAAAACGAATTAAATCCCCCACAGTAAAATACGAGCGAGATGAGTGCCATCGCTCCTCGAAGTCACTCAACAACTTCATAAACAGAAGTACATTATAGACACGCCTCCTCGCCCGCCCACAGGAGCGCCCTGGTAGACATCACAAACTCACCTAAACCTTTCATAAAGTCGTAGAAAATGTAAACTAACATCGCCTAGGCCTAAGGCGCGCTAACATCAACACGTGGGCGGTATAGGCGAGAACCCACGGAGGTTTTTGAGTCTGCGTGTCTGCCAACCCACTCCTCCTCCTCCTCCTTTTCCTCCTCCTCCTCCCCCCACCTCCCCTTTCCTCCTCCCTCCCCCCCATTTCTTCCTATCCCCTCCCCCCCTTCCCCCTTCCCTCCTCCTCCTCCTCCTCCTCCTCCTCCTCCTCCTCCTCCTCCTCCTCCTCCTCCTCCTCCTCCTCCTCCTCCTCCACCTCCCCCATACAATGCCGTTCGCCGCCCCAGTTTCATCAGTAAATGACGCGTCAAATATTCATGGGAACCGCCTTGGAACTCCCCGAAGGCGTGTATGACGAACTTCTCATCTAAAATGCACGACGGAAATGTTTGAAGCTATGGGGGGAAGGGGAAAAGAGGGAGGAAGAGGGAGGGGGGAAAGAGGGAGGGGGGAAAGAGGGAGGGGGGAAGAGGGAGGGGAAAGAGGGCGGGAGGGGGGAAGAGGGAACGGGGGAAAGAGGGAGGGAGAGGGAAAGAGGGAAAGGAGGGAGGGAGGGAGGGGGGGAAGAGAAAGAGAAAAAGAGAAAGGGGGGGGCAGGGAAGGAGGGAAAGAAGGGAGGGGGGGAAGAGGAGAGGGGGGTATCACTCTCTTCCTCTGTCTCTTCTTCTCTTGCTCCCTCCTCCTTCGCTCCTGCAAGATAGGAAGGAAAAAGGGGGGAGGAGGTGGTTATGAGGAAAGAGAGGAAGAGGGGAAGGAGAGGTGAGGAAAATGGACGGAGAAGATAGAGGGGAAAGAAGAGGAAAGGGGGGGAGAAGAAAGGAAAGGAAAACGAAAACGAAAGAAGGGAGAAGAAGGAAATAAAGAAGCGAACCGAAAAGGAAGAAAGAAAAAGAAAGAAGAGAGAAGAGGAAGGAAGCGAAGAAGGAAGAAACGAAAGAAAGTGAAGAATCGAAAAAAAAGGAGAAGGCGACGGGCAAGGAGGGCCGAAGGCAAGGGGGGGAGGGGGGGAAGTAAAAAAAGGGGGGGGGGAGGGAGAGCGGCATGCAGGTAGCCCTAACGTAACGATGCTCAAACAATCGGCGAAATACCCGCCACACACTTTGATTAATTGCCTTTGATAAACACTCGAGATTCAGATACCCTTGGCGGACGTGATCGCAACGTACCCGGAGATTGCACACCGCCCCCGCCACGCTAAATCAACATTCCCTTTGCCGGGCGCTTCACTGCAATTTTTTTTTTTTCTCTCTCTCTCTTCCTCCCTCCCCGTCTCTGTCTCTGATTCTGTCTGGCTGTATGTCTGTATGTCTGTCTGTCTCTGTCATTCTCATTCTCATTCTCTTCTCTCTTTCTCTCTCTCTCTCTCTCTCTCTCTCTCTCTCTCTCTCTCTCTCTCTCTCTCTCTCTCTCTCTCTCTCTCTCTCTCTCTCTCTCTCTCTCTCTCTCTCTCTTTTCGTAAGTCATCGAAAAAAAAATTAATGTAAGTCTGTTTCTCTTCTATTTTTTTCTGTTTTTCTGATGTTTTGCACTTTGGGATTTTTTGGCTGATATGTAAAATAGGAATCCTCCCCCCCCCCCCCTCATCCTGGAATACAACCTGAACGCTCTCGGGGGGGGGGGGGAGTGGGGGGGGGGGCAAAAAAAAAACCTTTTAAGTAAATGTTCATCGTCTGAAATCCTATTAATGTCGTCTAAGTAAAGTCATCCTAACCCTTTGTACATTTCTCACACCAAACACAATGAGTGAAAACGTTAAATAAAAAAAATAAAAAAACTTGCTTAAAAATCCCTCGCTGTCTCACCCCCCCCTCCCCCTCCCCCCTCCCCCTCCCCCCCCCCTCACCGCCATTCTCTTCCCCCGTCTCTCGAATAAACTTTTCGCACGGAGCACTGGCCTGAACTCTCGCTCTTCAACCTGCTGGGTTCCTCTTAGCCCGCTCCCCCCCCACCCACCCTCTCTCTCTCTCTCTCTCTCTCTCTCTCTCTCTCTCTCTCTCTCTCTCTCTCTCTCTCTCTCTCTCTCTCTCTCTCTCTTTTCCTTCTCTTCCTCCTCCCCCTCTTTCTCTCTCGCCATCTGTTGATACTCCTCCCCACTTCCCCCTCCCCTCTTTCCCTCTCCCTCTTTCCCCTCCCTCTTCCTCCCTTTCCCGCCCTCCTCCTTCCCCATCTTATCCTCCCTCCCTCCCTCCTCCTCCTCCTCCCTCTTCCCCTCCCTCTCCTCCTCCTCCTCTTCCGTATGAAGGAGATGCAATCCATCTTCTGTACATCACGGGAACTAACACACAGACGTCTCGGCGGGCTACTGGGTATTCAACACCATCGCCCTGCTCTCTCTCTCTCTCTCTTCTCTCTCTCTCTCTCTCTCTCTCTCTCTCTCTCTCTCTCTCTCTCTCTCTCTCTCTCTCTCTCTCTCTCTCTCTCTCTCTCTCTCTCTTCCCTTTCGTCGTTTTATCCGCTGTGCTTTCCCCTCCTAACTAGCCTTTTCCATTCCTAATTCCTCTTCCACAATTCGTCATTATGGGACTTCCACGCTCTTGCAGACAGAGGAAGGAAAAGCGATTCAAATCCGTTTCTCTTTTTTTCTCTCTCTCTCTTTCTCTTCTTTGCTCCTGTCTTCTGGCGACGATTTACTCCCATTCTTTCTTTTGCTCTTTGTCTTTTTTTCTTATTCCAGTACTTAATTCTAATAACCTTTCTACGGTTTATCATCATTCTTTCTCTCTCTATCTCTTACATTTATTTCAATTCATTCTTCTTTCTCTACGATTTATTATTATTTTTTTTATCTTCTTCTTCCTCCTTGCCTCCTATCTTTTACGAATATCCTCCTTTGTCTTCCTCCTCGCCTCCTCCCTTTCTTTCCCTCCCAATCAGGCACGGCCAAGATTGATCAGAGATCCCGCGCGTATCGGCACCAGATTCACTTTCCCTATAACACTTCAAGATAAATCGATTCCTCATGTAAACAATATTCAAGCCGATAGGAGCCACGTACATTAAATTCTTTTCCCCCCGTCTCTCTCTCTCTCTCCGTCTCTCTGGTCTGTGTGTGTATCTTTTCTCTCTCTTCTCACTCTCTCTCTCTCTCTCTCTCTCTCTCTCTCTCTCTCTCTCTCTCTCTCTCTCTCTCTCTCTCTCTCTCTCTCTCTCTCTCTCACGTTACATACTCCCAACGATAGGTTCCTCGACCCCTCTGGGCGCCGCCATCTTCATACTTCCATGCCCGTGCCCACCCATGCCCGTGCCCACCCATGCCCCTTCTCCCGCCTCCTCTTCTTCCAGTTCACTCCCCCATTAACTCTTCCTTCTTCATTCCCAACGCTTTCTTCTTCTTCTCCTCCTTCTCCTCCTCCTCTTCCCTCTGTTTCCCTCCTCCGTTTATCACTGCCTTCTTTTCCCTGTCCTACGTCCCTCAATTCCTGTCCTCCTTCCTCTTCCTTCTTTCCTTCTCCTCCCTCCCTCCCTCCCTCCCCCCCTCCCTGCCCCTCCCTCCCTCCCTGCCCCTCCCTCCCTCCCTGCCCCTCCCTCCCTCCCTCCCTCCCTCCGTCCCCCTCCCTCCCTCCCCCCTCCCTCCCTCCCCCTTCCTCCCTTCCCCTCCCCACCCTTTCCTTCGGCAGGACTTCGACGCTGACGGGGCCCACTCGACATAGGGCGTGTTTGAACCTCGTGTTTGACTCCCGTGTTTGGATTGGGAGTTTGTTATTTGAGCTGTCGTGTTTACCCAGGGGCTGGCCGGTGGGTTGGAAGGTGGGCTGGAAGGTGGGTTGGAGAGTGGGCGGGTGGGCGTGGGGGGTTAGGCAGGTCAGGGGGGCGAGCTTGGAAGCGATGGGCGTCGGGTGGGTGCGGAGATGGGCGGAGGGGAAGCAAGCAGGAGAGGAGGGTTGAGTGGGCGGGTAAGCGGGCGGATGGGCGGCCGGGGGCGAGCAGGTAGGATAAAGGATGGCGGAGGCTGTGAGGCTGGGTGGGCGTGGAAATCTCAAGGTGGGCGTGCTTGAAGAGCGAAAGAA
>NC_061861.1:1183193-1185693 GCF_019202785.1 Penaeus chinensis
GTGGAGGATGGGGGGTGGGGGGGAAGAGTGGAGGATGGGGGGTGGGGGGGGAAGAGTGGAGGATGGGGGGGCACATGGGTAGAGGGGTGGAGGATGGGGGTGATGGGGATGGATGGTTAGGGTAGGGGGTGGAGTGGTGGAGTGGTGAGGGGGAGGTGGAGAAAGATGAGAAGGAAGGATGGGGAGGAGGAGGAAGAGGAAGAGGACAGAGGAAAAAGGCGATAGAAAAATAGAACGTAAGAATCAAGTATAAACATACTTTAATAAGTCAAAATAGCACTACCGTTCAGACATCAAAAAGTCTAAAACAAAACATAAAAAAAATATCCTCGTAATTAACCATTCACACACACACAAAAACACACACACAAAGAGAAAAATAAGAAAAGAAAGAAAAAAAAGTGAAAAGAAAAGGGAAAAAAAAACTCCCGTCGGCCTATCCCTTTCGGAGTCCATCAAAGTCACCGAAACGAGAAATCAAAAAGCGAGCGAGAGCATAGGCCTCCTTTCCTCCTCCTCCTCCTCCTCCATTACACAAAGAAATCGGACCCTTGCCTGCCTACTACTACGCTACGTCCCTTTCTTCTCCTCCCTCTCCTTCTTCTTCTCCTCCTTCTTCTTCTCCTCCTTCTTCTTCTCCTCCTCCTCCTCCTCTCCCTTTCTTCCTTAGCCTCCCCCCTCATCTCTCTCTTTTTTCGCTGTCTTTTCCTTTTCCCTTTCGTCCTCGCTATCTTTTTCCTTCTCTCTTTCCTCCTCGCCATCTTTCCCCTTCTCCCTTTCTTCACCCTCCTCCTCCTCCTCCTTTCCCTCTCTACTTCATTATCCTCCTCTGTCTTTCCTCCTCACCCTTCTTCTTCTATCCCTTTCTTCCTCATCCTCCTTTCTTTTTTCCTTTGCCTAAGGGGTTATGGCGAAGACCGCCGTTGTGCCCGTTATTGCGTTAGCGAAGTCACCGCTTGATTGTTTCTCTTCGTAATGCGGTTATTCCAAAACCGCGCGATATTTATGCATAAGTAATGAAAGGAAAGGGGGATGGAAGAGAGGAAGAGAGGGAGAGAGGGAGAGGGAGAGAGGGAGAGAGGGAGAGAAGGAGTGGTAGGGGAAATGAGGAAAAAAGGCAGAGAGAAAGAGAAAGAGAAAGAGAACGAGTGAGAGTGAGTTGGAGTGAGTGGAGAAGGAAAAAATAAAGAAAGAGAGAGCGAGAGAGATAGATACATATAGAGAGACAGATCGCTCGACTGATACATAAATATAGATAGATAGGTAGATAAATAGATAGATAGAGAGAGAGAGAGAGTCAAGTCCAGGCGTCCCTACCGTCCAGTATTTCCCCTCTCGCCCTATCATCTCCGTCCCCTCTGCTGAAATCTCTTCCTCCCTCTCTCTTCTCTCTCTCTCTCTCCCTTTTCTCCTCCGATTCCCTCTTCCATCTTCTCTGCGTTTCTCTGTCTTCCCTCGCCATTCTTCTTATCCGTCCTCATCCATTTCTCTCTCTCTCTCTCTCTCAATCTCTTTTTTTTTCAATCCTCTTCCCTTTCCCCTCTTCTTCACAACCTCTTGATCTTATCTTTCTTCCCCTCTCTCTTCCTCGTCTTCTTCGCTTTCAACTTCTTGACTTAATTGTTCTTGTTGGTACTATCTTTGCAGTATTCTTTTCTTTTCTTTCTTTCTTTCTCTCTCTTTCTCACTCACTCTCTCTGCGGAGAAGGGAGAACGGTGGACCAAGACAACGAAAGAATGGAAAGGGAGAAAGAGAAAGGACAGAATAGCAAAGTGGGAAAGAAAATACAGGAGAGAAAAAGAGAGGAAGAGATATAGGGACAGAGAGAGCGATATAGATAGACAGACAGATAGATAGATAAATGAGAGAGAGAGAGAGAGAGAGAGAGAGAGAGAGAGAGAGAGAGAGAGAGAGAGAGAGAGAGAGAGAGAGAGAGAGAGAGAGAGAGAGAGAGAGAGGGAGGGAGGGCAAGAATATCCTTGCAAGCTGGCAGCAGAACACACACACCAGGACTCTGATCCCACACGGAACATCCGAAGCGTGATGGACAAATTCGACATTTTGGTCGCGATCCACGCACCGATCCTTCCCTCTCCCCCCCACCCCCCTCCCCCTTCTCCCTCTCACACCTCCACCTCCTCCTCCTCCTTCCTCCTACTCTCCCCCCCTTTGACCCTTTTCCCCCCTACCCCCACCCCAACCCCTCCACAATTGCCCCCGACGTGCCCTCGCTTGGCCTGAATAACATTCTGGCATTAGGGCAGAAACGAGGGGTTTGGGGAGGGATGGAGGGGAGGGGAGGGAGGGAAGAAGGGTGGGGAGGGAGGGAAGGAGGGAAGAAGGGAGGGAGGGAGGGAGGGAAGGAAAGGGGGTGGGGGGCGAGGATTGAGGATTGTGTGTGCTCCAGAAACCACGGAACTTGTGCCGCATCACTTCCTGCTTTTGTTCCGTGAGTGACGAGGATACATGCTGTGGTCGAGAGGCCAAGGATTGAACAGC
>NC_061861.1:1188193-1195693 GCF_019202785.1 Penaeus chinensis
GAGGAGAGAGAAAGAGAAGAGAGGGAAGGAGAGGAGAGAGAGAGAGAGAGAGAGAGAGAGGAGAGAGAGGAGAGGAGAGGGGAGAGCGGAGGGATTGAGAGAGGGCGGAGAGGGAGAGAGAGGGAGAGAGAGGGAGAGGGAGGAGAGGAGAGGGAGAGAGATGAGAGGGGAGAGAGAGAGAGAGATGAGGAGAGGGGGAGAGGGAGGAGAGAGGGGAGAGAGGTGGAGGAGAGAGAGATAGAGGGAGAAGAGAGGGGGGAGTGGCCGAATTGAAGAGGGACGAGAGGAGAAGGAGAGAGGAGAGAAGAGAGAGACGGGGACGGAGGGTGAGAGGAGAGGAGAATTACGGAGAGAGAGAAGGGATGAGAATGAGGAGAGGATAAAGAGAGGAGGGGAGAGGAGGAGGGGAAGAGGAGAGAGCGAGGAGGGAGAGGGAGACGGAGAGAGGAGAAGATGGGAGAATGGGGAGGGGAGGAGGGGAGAGGAGAGAGAGGGAGCGAGAGGGGGAAGAGGGAGAGAGACGGGAGAGAGAGGGGATAAGAGAGGGGAGAGAGAAAAGGGGAGGGCGAAGGGAAGGGAGGAGAGGGAGGGAGGGGAGGGAGAGGGAGG
The DNA here is from genome assembly GCF_019202785.1 of Penaeus chinensis. NCBI lineage: Eukaryota > Metazoa > Arthropoda > Malacostraca > Decapoda > Penaeidae > Penaeus > Penaeus chinensis. The sequence continues at coordinate 1,188,803 of NC_061861.1, forward strand.
AGAGAGAGAGGGAAAATGAGAGAGTTCGGAGGAATGAGAGAGGGAGAGAAAGAGAGAGGAGAGAGAGAGAAAGAGAGCGAGTGGAGAGGAGGGAGGAGAGATGAGGGAGGGAGGGGGAGAGAGGGGGAGAGAGAGGGGCGAGAGGGAGAGGAGAGAGAGGAAAGAGAGGGAGAGGGGGGAGAGGGAGGGGAGGGGGGAGTTAAGGGGAGGGGGGAGGGAGGGAGGGAGGGAGTGGAGGGAGAGAGCGAGGGGAGGAGAGAGAGGGAGAGAGAGAGAGGGGGAGGGTGAAGGGGGGAGAGAGAGAGAGAAGAGAGAAGATGAGAGAAGAGAGAGATGAGGGGGAGAGAGAGCGAAGAGCGAGAGGGATGAGAGAGAGAGAGAAGAGAGAGCGCGTTAACGAAGACAAAGGCGAGGCGTCCGAGACCTCGGAGAATTTTTAAAATTTACTTTTTTTTTAACTTTTGATTTCCTTTGCCCGCGTTGTTGTCAGCGCCGCTTTCCCGCCCCCGCGGCCGCTATTGTAGGCCGTCATTAGCGCACCACAGGGCTAATGCCGCGCCTCATTGGGACTGTCAGGAGGAGGAATTTTTTGCCTTTCATCATTATGATCCGCCCATTGTCTCAGCGCTGACGCCCGCGACAGGTGAGAGACGCCCATTGTTACCAGCCCAGGCACACACCTGCCACCCTACCCCGCCCGCCCGCCCGCCCGCCTTGGCACCGCCCCATTCTGCTCTTCGCGCACAAACAACACTTCTCCCCTCCCTCCCCCCCCCACCCACACCTTTTTTTCCTCCCCTCCCCCCCCCTGTTCCCCTTCTCCTCTCGATAATTACTGTGTTAAAGCCGCGCTGATACGTCGCGATAATAACGTAATAACGCAAAAGGAGTGACGTCGAAGGCGCTCGCGATGCAGTGTTACCAGCTCGTTGCGTCGCCCGGAGGGAGAGGAATGCACCGGCGTGTTGGTAGCACTGCTTGGCGTGATTGCTGGAGGGAATATGTGCAATAACGAAGGAGAAAAATTTCAGGAGGGGGGGGGGGGTAACGGCAAAAGCAAGCAGACGAGAAATTGGTCGTGGTCGCTGTCCGGTCTCTTGTTACTGCCTTGAATATCATCATCCTTACTTTCATTCATAGTTATTGTTAAAATTATTATCATTGTTACTATCATTATCATTGTTATTGTTATCAATACTGTTATATCAGTACCATTAATATTATTTCTATTATCAAAATAATGAGAATAATTATCATGCATGATATTATCAATATGATTAAAATGACAATTATAACAATTCTACGACTACTGCTACTACTACTACTACTAATAAATAAAAACAACAATAAAAGATAATTATTATTATGATCATCATCATTATTTTTATTATCATCATTAGCTTTATCATTATTCCTTTACCATTTTTGTTTATCTAAATTTAAGTAATTTTCTGGGGAAATAGATCACTTCTCCTCCTCCCTCCTTCCCTTCCCTCCCTCTCTCCCTTCCCCCTTCCCCATTTCGCACGCACGTGTCACGGCGCTCTGATAAGCCGCGTGTTTTCTAATCTTCTCCCGCCGTAAATCACGCCCGGAAATCAGAAATGCCCCTAATTTGCGCTTTCGAGACCGCCTCCGCCAAGTTTGGACGTCGCACCGTGGCGTGTTCCGACCGTAGAGTTATTGGCGCGACCCCCCCGCGGCGCGATATGCAGGGCTCCGCGCATTAGACACGCAAAATCCCACAGCATTAGAACCAAAGTCATTCTCGGCGTTAATCTACCGCTTTCTACTTCCTTCGTCTACTTTGTTTATCTACAATCGGATCGATAGTAGGGAATCCAAGTTATGAATCGGCACTTACTTTGTTTTCAATGTTATATTCGGCCACCGACAAAACCTCTTTCTCTCTCCCTTCCACCCTTCCCTCAGTCTTTCCCCTCCCTCCCTTCCCTCCCCTCCCTCATCCTCTCCTCCCTCCCTTCCCTTCCCTCCTCCCTCCCTTTCTACTAATTCCCCTTGTCAGGCCGACCTCCGGCGAACCATTACGAAAAACAATACGTACAAATGCAACTTTGATCTCCGCATTCTCCTCCTCTACCTCCTCCTCCTCCTCACCCCCCCCCCCCCCGCCTCCTCCTCCTCCTCCCCGCCCCTACGTGCCCCCCCGCCCCCCTCACCCAAAAGCTCCTGTGGGCAGAGGCTTTCATATTAGTTATCGCTAAAACAAGAGAGCGCACATGTTGAAGAGTGAGAGAGAGACAAAAAGAAGGAGAAAAGGCCGCGTAAGGAGCTGTTAGAGTAATTACAAGACTGCCGGGCCGACGGCAGACTCAGGGGGACACAAAGACTTTGCTGTCAGGCCTGGGACAATGGCCTCCTGCAGGAGAGGGGGGAGAGGGGGGAGGGGGAGGGGGGAGGGGGAAGGGGGGAAGGGGGGAAGGGGAGAGAGAGAGAGAGAATAAGAGAGAGAGAGCGAGAGAGAGAGAGGAGAGAGAGAGAGAGAGAGAGAGAGAGAGAGAGAGAGAGAGAGAGAATATATATATAAATATGAGAGAGAGAGAGAGAGAGAGAGAGAGAGAGAGAGAGAGAGAGAGAGAGAGAGAGAGAGAGAGAGAGAGAGAGAGAGAGAGAGAGAATATATATATAAATATGAGAGAGAGAGAGAGAGAGAGAGAGAGAGAGAGATATATATATAAATATGAGAGAGAGAGAGAGAGAGAGAGAGAGAGAGAGAGAGAGAGAGAGAGAGAGAGAGAGAGAGAGAGAGAGAGAGAGAGAGAGAGAGAGAGAGAGAGAGAGAGAGAGAGAGAGAGAGAGAGAGAGAGAGAGAGAGAATATATATATAAATATGAGAGAGAGAGAGAGAGAGAGAGAGAGAGAGAGAGAGAGAGAGAGAGAGAGAGAGAGAGAGAGAGAGAGAGAGAGAGAGAGAGAACAGACGGACGGATAGATAGACAGAGAGAGAGAGAGAGTTATTAGGTGTTAAATGAGATAGCGTCGTGACTTCCCCTCGCCCCCCCTCCCCTCCCCTCCCCCCCATCCTCTTCAAGCGGTAATTACAAGCGCACAGCGGCCGCTCGGACAATGCAACGGCAGGACCTAAAGAAAGCGCTGTCGATATCCTTCACAATGGCGTCGAAACTCCTCCGCCCCCTTCTCCCCCCCCCCCCTTCCTCCTATTTTTCTCTCTCTTTCCTTCTCTCTGTCTGTCTCTCTTTCCTTCTCTCTGTCCGTATCTCTTTCCTCCTCTCTGTCCGTCTCTCTTTCCTTCTCTCTGTCCGTCTCTCTTTCCTTCTCTCTGTCCGTCTCTCTGTCCGTCTCTCTTTCCTTCTCTCTGTCCGTCTCTCTTTCCTTCTCTCTGTCCGTCTCTCTTTCCTTCTCTCTGTCCGTCTCTCTTTCCTTCTCTCTGTCCGTCTCTCTTTCCTTCTCTCTGTCCGTCTCTCTTTCCTTCTCTCTGTCCGTCTCTCTTTCCTTCTCTCTGTCCGTCTCTCTTTCCTTCTCTCTGTCCGTCTCTCTTTCCTTCTCTCTGTCCGTCTCTCTTTCCTTCTCTCTGTCCGTCTCTCTTTCCTTCTCTCTGTCCGTCTCTCTTTCCTTCTCTCTGTCCGTCTCTCTTTCCTTCTCTCTGTCCGTCTCTCTTTCCTTCTCTCTGTCCGTCTCTCTTTCCTTCTCTCTGTCCGTCTCTCTTTCCTTCTCTCTGTCCGTCTCTCTTTCCTTATCTCTGTCTCGCTTTCCTCTTTTACGTTCCCCCTCTCTATCTCTCTTTCCTCTGTTTCCTTCTCCCTCTCTATCTTTCTTCCTAAACATCCAAAGTGAAAATAAATAAAAAATAAAATAATAATATTATAATATCACCGTTTCCGTCGAGCGCGCGAAAGAGAGAGAGAAGGATAATCAAGGTTGAACATATTCTTTTCTCTCTCTCTTTTTCTTTTTTACCTCTCTTAATCTCGCTCTCTCTCGCTCTCTCTCTCGCTCTCTCTCGCTCTCTCTCTCGCTCTCTCTCTCTCTCTCTCTCTCTCTCTCTCTCTCTCTCTCTCTCTCTCTCTCTCTCTCTCTCTCTCTCTCTCTCTCTCTCTCTCTCTCTCTCTCCGTCTCCTTTTAATTCAGTGACAAGCCAGCCGTTTTTAAAACTCATTAGGCCCGGGGAGTTGGACAGCCAAAACCACGGTCCAAGCAAGCTGACATCAAGCGCCTTCCCCCCTCCCCATCCTTCCCCTTCCCCCTCTCCCTCCTCCCCCCTTATCACCATCCTCCCCCTTCCCCCTCTCCCTCCTCCCCCCCTTTCACCATCCTTCCCCTCCCCCCATCTCCTTCCTCCACCCCCTATCACCATCCTTCCCCTTCCTCCTCCCCATCCTTCCCCTCCCCCCTTTTCCTCCTCCCCCCCTATCACCATCCTTCCACTTCCACTTCATCTACCCCCTACCAACCCCCGACCCCCCCATTCCCCATATCCCTGTCTACGTCTATCACCCTCCCCCCCCCCCCCTTCCCTACCACGACTTCCAACCCTACCTGTCACATCTATCCCATCCACTGTAATTCTTACACCTCCTTCCTTCTCTCCTTCTTCGTTACCACCAGACACACACACACACACTAAAAATACGTACATACACCCCCTCCCCCCCCACAGACACACACATACACACAGGCACGCTTCGGGTCCCCCAGCATCCTCCTCGTCATTATCAACACCGCTTAATTGGTCTTGGACGCGTGGAATCCTTAACGATGTGGAAGGAAGGATCCGTCTGAAGGACTCGTAGACCTCCCCCTCCTCCTCCTCCTCCCCTTCTCCCCTCTCCCTCCTCCTTCTCCCCTTCTCTCTTCTCCTCCTCTCACTCCTCTCCCTCCTTCCTTCTCCCTTCTCCCCTCTCCTCCTCTCCCTCCTCCTTCTCCCCTTCCCCCCTCTCCTCCTCTCCCTCTTCCCTCTTTTTTACCCTCCTTCCCTCTGCCTTCTTTTACTCTTTCTCTCTCCCTCTCTCACTCCCTTCTCCTCCTTCTTACTTCTTCCTCTTAATCCTTTTTAACCTTCTGCTTTCTTCCTCTTCTTCACCTCCTTCATTCCTTCCCCTCCCTCACCCCCTCCCCTCTCCTCCCTCACTCCCCCTCCCTCCTCCTCTTCCCGCAACTCCTTCTCGACCCTTTTCTTAAGACTAACCAGGGAGACGAGACCGGCAAGGGAGACTACCCATGGCGACTTCCCTCCCTCTCTCCCTCCATCCTTTCCTTCCTCCTTCCCTCCCTCCCTTTTTATCTCCGTCTTTCCTTCCCTCTCCCTTTCTCTCCTTTCCCTCCCTTTCCCTTTCTCTCCTTTCCCTCCCTTTCCCTTTCTCTCCTTCTTCCCCTCCCTCTCCCTTGCTCTCCTCCTTTCCCTCCCTCTCCCTTTCTCTCCTTCTTTCCCTCCCTCCATCTTTCTCTTCTCCTTTCCTCCCTCCCTCCTTCGCTAGCGACAGCATTCCTTCAGGAATAGGACTAAACACTGCTTTCTTGAGACACTCGCAATCACTCTGCCAGATCTAGGAGAGGGGGGGGGGGGTATGGGGAGAAACAAAGAAAGAAAAAAGAGAAGGAGAAACAGTGGGAGGTAAGGGAGGTGAGGGAGGGAGAGAAAGGAAAGCACGAGAGAGAGAGAGAGAGAGAGAGAGAGAGAGAGAGAGAGAGAGGAGAGAGAGAGAGAGAGAGAGAGAGAGAGAGAGAGAGAGAGGAGAGAGAGAGAGAGAGAGGGAGAGAAACTCATTTCAAACATGTTGGCATTAATCACTGTGGATATAAATAAAGGGTTATAATGGAAATGATATCAAGATGAAGATGTATCATCAAGGAAGATCGCTCATTACCCAATCGGGGTTTTATGTCGTTTTTCGACTCTACAGAAAATGAAAGATAAAAATGAAGTGCTTTAATTAATCATCCTTTTTTCGTTGTTTTTTCGTTCCTCTCTCTCTTTCTTCTGTTCTCCTTCATTTCCCTTCTTCCACCTCCGCCATCACATCCACCCCTCCTCCCCTTCCCTCCTTCCATCCTTCCCTCTCTTCCACCTCCACCACCTCTTCACCCTTCCCTTCCTCTCCCTCTCACTCCCTCACTTCCTCTCCCTCTCTCCCTCTCCCTCACCCTCTCTCCCTCTCTCTCTCTCTCTCTCTCCCTCCTCCTTATCTCTGCGGTTCTGCTTGAGGTCTGGCGGACTTGAATCCTGTGGCTGGCGCGACTAAGGTAGATTTTCGGGTAATTTGCCCGGCTGTTGGACAAGCGGTCGAGTTAGAGGGACTTATCTAAGCGGCATCTCAAGGAGGCTGCTTTGTGTTCAACGCTGCCATCCCTTCCCTTCTCTCAGAAACACGCTTTTTTTTTTTTTTTTAAGTTCTGTTTGGCTTTTTTTTTTTGGGGGGGGGGGGGGAGGGAGGGAGGGAGAGGGAGGGAGGGAGGGAGGGAGGGAGGGAGGGAGAGAGAGAAAGAATGAGAGAATCTGAAGGTGTTTTATAATCATGGTTGTATCATTGGTCTAAATGTTTGTATCCGGGTATTTCACGCAGATACAAATAAGACGTACACGAACACACGAACACACACACACACACACACACAGATCTTCCTGTTCTTGATCCTGCAACATCGTCATCAATATCATTCCCATTATCACAATCATCAATATCAATCTCGATATCATTATCTCTCTCGCTTCATTATCACCGCCTTCTTCCCTTATATTATCGTTATCAATATTAATAACATCGTCTTTATTTTTTTTTTCTTTCGTGTTATGTTCCTATCGTGTGCCGGGATCGTGACTGCAAATCCTCTGTTCACTCCTTCTATGGTATTAATCTCTCTCTCTCTTTCTCTCTCTCTCTCTCTCTCTCTCTCTCTCTCTCTCTCTCTCTC
>NC_061861.1:1203193-1225693 GCF_019202785.1 Penaeus chinensis
GGAGGGAGGACCTGGAGACGATGCGAACGTGGGGAGGAGCAGAGGAGGAGAGGAGGAGCAGAGGAGGAGAGGAGGAGAGGAGGAGGAGAGGAGGAGAGGAGGAGAGGAGGAGAGGAGGGGAGAAGGGGAGGAGAGGAGGAGAGGAGGAAAGGAGCAGAGGAGGAGGAGAGGAGGAGAGGAGGAGAGGAGGAGAGGAGAGGAGGAGAGGAGAGGAGGAGAGGAGAGGAGGGAGGAGAGGAGGAGAGGAGGAGAGGAGGACAGGAGGGGAGGAGGGGAGGAGAGGAGGAGAGGAGGACAGGAGAACAGGAGGGGAGGAGGTATGGGGGGAGAGGGATGCCCACGCCGTCCTCCCATGCCCTCGTCTACTGCCCGCTGTTGCCCCCAAGCCCTTCCCGGCGCGCCCTGACGTCAAGGTACGTCTCGATGCACGATAAATACACCTTCTGTCACTATAACAACAACTGAGAATCTTGTAGCTTCTCCGCCGACGCTCAGGCCTGGGAATGCACCCCTGGCTCGTCCCTGCCCCTGCCCCTACCCCTGCCTCTACCTCTACCTCTACCACTCACCCCTACCCCTTCCCCTCCGGCAAAACAGAGAAAATATCGAAACCGAATTACTATAATACACCATACTATAATATAAATTGTATCATATACACAACATCATACAACATAAAACACAATCACAATCACAATCACAACTGCCCAGACATTAAAAAAAAATTATCTTCCCCCTCCAAAAGAGAGAAAGAAAAGGAAAAAGAAAAAGAGAAAGAGAAAAAGAAAGAAAGAAAGAAAGAGAAAGAGAGAGAGAGAGAGAGAGAGAGAGAGAGAGAGAGAGAGAGAGAGAGAGAGAGAGAGAGAGAGAGAGAGAGAGAGAGAGAGAGAGAGAGAGCGAGAGAGCGAGAGAGAGAGAGAGAGAGAGAGCGAGAGAGAGAGAGAGGACTCTGTAGAACAAGCGCTGACGACCTCTTGTGTGTGTTTACGACCTGTCTCGCTGCCTCTATCTATTACACACCGAAGCTGATAAAACGTTGTAATATCTACGGGTCAAGAGGGGAGGGGAGGGGAGGGGAGGGGAGGGGAGGGGAGGGGAGGGAGGGGAGGGGAGGGGAGGGAAGGGAGGGGAGGGGGGAGGAGGAAGAGGATGAGAAGGAGAAATAGGAGAAGAAGAGGGAGCAGGGAGGAGGAAATTGAAAAGGAGAGTGGGAGTAGGTCCGTAAACGAGAGAGAGAGAGAGAGAGAGAGAGAGAGAGAGAGAGAGAGAGAGAGAGAGAGAGAGAGAGAGAGAGAGAGAGAGAGAGAGAGAGAGGAAGAGAGAGGAAGAGAGAGGACGGGAGGTAGGGGGGGTGGGGAGAGGAAAAACCGCGCAAAAATGGCAGTTTTAGAGTCTCCGCCATTTTACGCATGCATCAATCACCGAATAATAAAGGTGTGTTATTAACGTGTGTGCGAGCGAGGCGGGGTTGATATGGGAAGAGGGGGAGGGGGGAGGGAGGAAGGTAAAGAGGGGGGATAGAAAAAAGAGAGAGAGAGAGGGAAGGGGGTGAAAAAAGGGGGTGGAAGCTGAACCGCCGCTGTCGCCGCCGCCTCCAACGCCGCCGCCGCTGCTGGTGGTGGCGGCGGTGATTGCTGACCGCTAAAACAGTGCGGACAACTTGCGCCATCTGTGGACCGCTACCGCCACCGCCGCCGCTCGCCCGCTGCGCCCTCGCCGATCCCCGTGCTTCTACGGCCGCCTTCAACGGTCTCTCTCGACGGCGGAATTCGCAGCAAACGCCCGCGATTATTTCCCCTTGCCGTTCCCTTCGGCCTCGTCACCCAAATGCAAGCGACCTCTCTCGAACGGCGGTGGCGGCGGCGGCTATCACAACACCCGCCGCCGCCGCCGCAGCCACCTCCGCTTATCGCAGAATCGCGCTCCTTGATAACAGCGCACGCCCGCGTTACCACAACCTCCCTTCCTGTCGCCGCTCTCCCCCTAACCTCGCTCTACTAACCGACACTTCGCAAAATCCAAGGAATAAAAAAAGAATATATAATAACAACAAAAAATACCCTTTCATTCTCATTCCTCTCCTCCTCCCCTTCTTCCCTTCCCCTCCTCCCTCCCCCCTAGAGCAAACCCAACGTGGCTATGGTAAGTGGGTGTTCCCCTGCGCATAACTACCAGGTAACAATCATAAGTACCTGCTAATGACTCATCCCCTGTCATTCCCATCATGTCTGTCCGGCCGGCCGCGCACACATCGCGCTCTCGGGATATCATTTATCATAACACCTCCATCGCCGTTGCCCCTTGACAGTTTTCAGACATGCGAAACGATGTACGCGCGGGGCAGCTGTAATTTACCAACTTATTACAGCCCGACCGCAAGTGTAATATAAAGAATTTATTGAGTATATATATAGAGAAAAGTTGACTTGAATGTTGTCGGCGTGGCAGGTCGGGCGGGTTGCCAGTGTGGTCCGGACGGCCGCACAAACGCCCTCGAATGGCCCCCGCCGAACAACTGACGGCTGGAAATGGAGTTCGGGCGTCGATGATCAGGCCGTTGGAGGAGCGGGACACGCCATGGAAAGCTCCACGGCCAGGCTAAGATGGAAAATGGAACGCTCCAAGTTGAAGCCCGTGGCGACGCGCGGCAACTCGTCCGCCTCTCACTTGGCCAGCTGGCCATAAATCACCCCTCGTGACGTCACTCGACAGCTTCACAACAAACATGGCCGCCGCGCGAACATGGCTGCGCTGCCGGCCACGTGAGCCGGCCCATCACTCTCTCCTCCGCTCTTCGCCCCAAAAGCTTTATTTTTGAGCGGCCTTGCGCGTGCTTTCGTCCTCTATTTAACGTCCTGCGGAGACTGTCGATACGCGCGTCAGACTCCGAGGGGAAATCGGACCGGCATAACAACGGCCCTCGTCTCCTCTTGGCAGGTTAACTGTGAGAAGGGAAGTGAAAAATTTACGATATCCTCTTGCCTTCCCCGTGAAAATGAATGAGGAGCTTGATAGTCTGATCCGAAAGGCGTGTTCCAGACCGACTCGGGACGGCGCCTTTGGCTCCACACGCTCCCACGAAGGGAATAAGAGAGTGAGAAACCCATTTTAACGCCTGCTTATTTCCCTTCCGAACGTCCCTTCTCGCACGCAAAGCTATGGAAGGCATTACCACGGCTACTTTAAGGGGAGGAACACAATAAAAATTGGACTGATAAACGGAAGGCCCTTTTTTTAAAAGACTGGCCTTGAAACAGACGGGTGCTAAAGAGAGGTGGATAACACTAGAGACTTCTGAGGCCATAAAAAAATTGTCTGTCTGTCGGTCTGTCTCGCTAGAAGACCCGCTAATGCACAAAACGATGACCTGTAAATCTAGCAAGGTGATTTACACGTTTTCCATGACGTTCACTCTAATCGCAAGAGAGAGAAGAGAAGAGAAGAGAGAAGAGAGAAGAGAAGATAAGAGAGGAGAGATAAGAGAGAAGAAAAAAAAACGAAGCAAGAGAAGAGAGGAGAGAGAAGCGAAGAAAAAAACGAAGCAAGAGAGGAGAAGAGAGAAGCGAAGAGAACCCCCAAACGGGAATGGAGAAAGAGAAGACCGAAGCTGTTAGTGTTAGCGAAATGGGCGTAGAAGAGCAACACTCAGCGGGTGATAATTGAAAGCACGGCGTTAGTGGCTAAGAGAGCAAAGTAAGAAGTATCATTAGGAGGGAGGGAATGCAACAAGAGGGGAAAACCAGAACAGGGAAGCAGAGGGGAACGTGTTAAAGGGGAAGCAGAGGGGAGTAGTAGTAACAGTGAGAGAGAGAGAGAAAGGAAGAGAAAGAGAGAGAGAGAGAGAGAGCGCGCAAAAGAGAGGATGTGGGAAGAGATGTAGCAGTCATAGATAAAGGATAAGATATCGTGTTAAAAATACTAGAGCTGGGAACGTAGTGGAGGAAGAGGTGGATGGGGAAGGAAGGCAGGGAAAGAGTGGAGAGAATGAAGGAAGGAGAGAGAGATTGTGACTTCTACCTAACGACGTTTAGATTCCCTTACACCCTAATAAACAGTTACAAAACGTTTAACCTACCCCCACCCCCACCCCCACCCCCACCTCCTCCTCGTCCTCCTTCTCCTGTCCCACCTTCACCTCCTCCTCCACCACCTCTTCCACCTCACCTCCACCTCCTTTTCCACCTCACCTCCACCACCTCTTCCACCTCACCTCCACCTTCTCTTCCTCCTCCTCCTCCTCCTCCTCCTCCTCCTCCTCCTCCTCCTCCTCCTCCTCCTCCTCCTCCTCCTCCTCCTCCTCCTCCTCCTCATCTCCTGCCGGCGTAAGGAGCCTCCCGAAACCCCATTATCCGTTCCGTCGGCACAGGCATTTCCAACAAGAAATATCGGCGGTAGTGACAGACTCGGGCAATGCTATCCCCTCATTCAATCTGACAGCTGCCCTCCTCACGCTGTTTGGAAAGTAGGCAGTTTATGGGGCACTTATAGGCGTAGTGTGTTTATAACCCATTGACTCCGGACAGTTATTACGACGATAGCATCAGCAACGGACACGAGGGGGGCATTTCCCGCGCGCAGGAACCTTGTCTGTCATGGCCGGGGGAATTCTGCGACCCCACTCGGAGCCATGACAATAAAAGGAGGGGCGGAGAATGCTAATTGTGGCGGTGTCATGGGCGGTGGGAGTGGAGGGAGGGTTGGGAAGGAGGGAGGGAGCAGAGGGAGGGAGGGAGTGGAGGGAGGGGAGGAAGGATGGAGAAACGGAGGGAGGGAAGGATGGAGGGAGGGGAGGGTAGCGAGGGAAAGGAGGGAAGGTTGGGAAGGAGGGAAGTGAGGAAAGGTGGGTAGAAAGAAAAGAAGGGAGAGGGAGGAGAGAATGTAAGAGGGTGAAGGAGGGAGAGAGTATGAGTACGTGAGTGCGTGAGCGCGCACGCGTGTGTGTGTATCCTTTCCTCTCTCCTCTCTTTGACTTCAACATACAATTCACTCCCCTTCCCCCCTCAATACCTTACCCCAACTCCAGACAAAAGCACACACACAAAAAAAAAACAGTTTATAACAAACGGTCGAAAAATAAACAAAAGAAAAAAAAAAAAAAACAAAGTTAATCACCAAAAGATACAAATTTACAGTCGCATTTTTCCCACCCGACCTTATAAAAATTTAGCGAACACAACAAGTTCACCACGTAATAAATCTCTGCGCTTTTGTTTTCCCGGGAATTCAGCGGGCGAACAACCCGGCTTTCCTGTGAACACGTTGCAGTGGTGAACAACAGGCGCTGAGGACATCAGTGATCGCAACTGATGATGCAATGATGATGTTAGTAATGGTATTAATGAGGATAAGGAGGAGGAGAATAACAACAGCAACAACAACAACAACAAGAATAATAATAATAACAATGATAATGATGATCAAGATACTAATAACAAAAACAATACTAATAACAAAAATAATAATAATAATAATAATAATAAATCAGGGAAATCCATAAACTAATAACTATATCAATCCGGACAAGGCGCCACAATATTTTAATTACCATAAAGTGCTGAAGGCAATAAAATCAATGAACTATCGTATACACAGCTCACTTTGTTCATAATGGTAACATGAATGCTTGCGCGCGCACACACACACACACACACACACACACACACACACACACACACACACACACACACACACACTTTATATTTTATATTTATATATACATATACATACATATATATATATATATATATATATATTGTTACATGATACAAAATACTGCACTGTATACATTTTTTCTCTGTTAACCACATTTGAAACAAGTACCAGAGAGAGAGAGAGAGAGAGAGAGAGAGAGAGAGAGAGAGAGAGAGAGAGAGAGAGAGAGAGAGAGAGAGAGAGAGAGAGAGAGAGAGTGTGTGTGTGTAAGTGGGTATGTATATGCTACATGCAAGCATGTATGTATGTACGCATGTACATATATAAGTATGCACATGTGTAGGTACGTACGTGCGTCTCTCCCGTCCGACCAGCGAGCGACCGTTGTAAGCGTACCCAAGCGTGAGGGCAGTGTCGTCCGCTCGTGTCGTGTATGTGTCGCGCCGATGCGTCGTAAACGTCATTCTGCTGCGTCGCGCGTTTGTCGTTCCGCTGCGCTTCGCTTGTCGTGTCGTGTCGTGTCGTGTCGTGTCGTGTAGTCTGTGTGTGTGTGTGTGTGTGTGTGTGTGTGTGTGTGTGTGTGTGTGTGTGTGTGTGTGTGTGTGTGTGTGTGTGTGTGTGTGTGTGTGTGTGAGAGAGAGAGAATGAGAGAGAAAGAAGGGGAGGTTGATATAGACAGGTATATGGATAGACAGAGAGATAGACAGACATTTAATACATACACTGACACAAACAGAGGACGCAAACATCTATCTTAAATCGTACATTCTAACAGAATATAAACTATTTGAAAGGCCTTACTAGACTACTATCCAAAATGCTATCGTGCCATGCAGTGCGAACAGCTTCTATACTTGCTATATTGTGAGTATGTGGTGGTAGGAAAAAATATGAGGACGGAGGGAAGGGAGGTGGAGAGATGAGAAGGGAAGGAGGGAAGGGAAGGATGGAAGGGAAGAAGGGAAGGGAAAGAAGGTGGAGAGAAGGGAAGGGAAGGGAAGGACGGAAGGGAAGGAGGGAAGGGAAGGAGGGAAGGGAAGGAGGGAAGGGAAGGAGGGAAGGGATGGAGGGAAGGATGACGGAGCGATGGAGGGAGGGAGACGGTGGAGGGTTGACGGTGCTAAAAGTGGCACAAAGTTGACCTCCGGCGTGGTCGCGATCTCGTCGGGGGGATACGGACGGCGGCGACGGTCAGCTGGTCGGACGGTCGGTCATCCGCTGCGGCCGCGAGAGGGCGCTGACAGCCCTCGCTCTGTCACGACTAAAAATATCACATTTCATCGACTCCTTTCTCACACTTTAGCTGTCACCGCCATTTTCGAGATTCTCGGCCAAGTCACATTTTTTTTTGTCTTTCCTCTTTACTTTCTCAAGCCCCCACCCCCTCCCTCTCTCTCTCTCTCTCTCTCTCTCTCTCTCTCTCTCTCTCTCTCTCTCTCTCTCTCTCTCTCTCTCTCTCTCTCTCTCTCTTTCCTACCCCTTTTCCACCTCTCCTTCGCCATCCACCCCATTCCCTCTCCTGCAGGTGCCGTATGGACAAGCGCAAATGGGGGGGGGGGGGGGGACAGAAGAGAAGTAGATAAAACAGATGGAAGAGCGATAACCGAGAAACGAACCGCTCGCTTGACATTTTTGAGGTGACAGACACAAGACGTCGTGCCTATTGTATGATAATTTCTTTTAAACGTTGCCACTTTGGGATCATCAAACGGGTCGAGTCTTCGCGCGACTCCAGGCCAGGGCGCTCTCAACACGTACACACAGACATACCTACACATACAAAGACATACGTACATAAATACCATTATGCACACATACAAAATAAATGCATACATATATACACACAATATACATATATGCACATACAAAATAAATACATGCTCATATACTGTACATATATACATACATGCAGATATATACAACCATGTATGTGTACATAATTATATACATACAAGCATACATGCCCGCATGCGTAGACATACACACACACACAAATGCATTTCTACAACGTGACAGATAGATAAATACACACATAAAAAAAAAAATATCTTTATGTTAAAGAGACCTCCGCTTCTACTCCATAATGCAACGAAATAAGCGTAGGGAGCATTATCATCTCCGAGAGAGAGAGAGAAGAAAAGACAACTTGAACTTTCTAACTCTTTCAAAAGCTGCTCTCCTCTCTCACTTTTGTATTTGCGCATCGGGAGGACAACGAGGAGAGATCGACCGAAAGATGGGCGAGGTGGAATTCCATGATGGGGGGTGGGGAGAGGGAGAGGGAGAGGGGAGAGGGAGATGGAGAGGGAGAGGGAGAGGGAGAGGGGAGAGGGGAGAGGGGAGAGGGGAGAGGGAGAGGGGAGAGGGAGAGGGAGAGGGAGAGGGAGAGGGAGAGGGGGGGAGGGGAGAGGGAGAGGGAGGGAGGTGGTTGGGATGGGATGGGTGAGAGGGAAGGGAAGGAGAAGTAGAGGGGAAGTTGAGACAGAGAGAGAGAGAGAGAGAGAGAGAGAGAGAGAGAGAGAGAGAGAGAGAGAGAGAGAGAGAGAGAGAGAGAGAGAGAGAGAGAGAGAGAGAGAGAGAGAGAGAGCGAGAGAGAGAGAATCATAACCTGAGCAGCATCCCAGGAATGTTCTTTGCAACGACACATCAGCTAAATAAGGTGCGTAATATTCTTATGCATAAATGTATGTGTGCATTTAACGGTCGTTTCGGCGTGTTTTTATCTACCTATTTATTATTTATTAAAGGTATACAACACCACCCCCGTCCCTTCCTAATCGCTTTTTCTTTCTTACTCTTCCTCCTCTCCTTCCCTCTCACCATCTCCTCCTTTCCCTCTATATCATCATCTCCTCCTCTCCCTCCCTTTCATCATCATCTCCACCTCTCCCTCCCTATCATCGTTTCCTTCTCTCCCTCCCTCTCACCATCTCCTTCTCTCCCTCCCTATCATCATCTCCTACTCTCCCTCCCTATCATCATTTCTTTCTCTCTCTCCCTATCATCATCTCCTACTCTCCCTCCCTCTCACCATCTCTTCCTCTCCTTCCCTATCATCATCTTCTCTCCCTCCCTCTCATCATCTCCTCCTTCTCTCCCTCCCTCCCTCCTTCCCTTCTTCCTTCCCTATCTCTTCTCCTTCCTCCATGCCTATGTCACTTTCCCTCCCTCTTTTACTTCCTACCTCCCAGTCTTCCTTCTTTCCTCTTCATCTTCCATCTTACCTTACTTCCTTTCTTCCTTCCTTTCTTCCCTCCATTATCATTAAAATTATTATTAAAATCATTCCTCCTCCTCCTCCTCCATCTCCCTTCTCCTTCTCTTCCTTCTCCCTTCCCCCAACTAACTTCTTCCACTTCTTCCCCTCCCCCAAACTCCCCCTCCTATTCCCCTACCCCCCTCCATTAACCCTTTCCCCCCTTCGACCCCCCCCTTCACCGAGAGCAGCTCTGACCCCCCCCCCCCTCCCCTCCTTCCTTCCTCCGCCTCGACGTCCCGAGTTACACCACCAGCCAGGCATAGCCAGACCACAGCACGAGTCTTCAAGTTCCCTTAAAGGTGCACTTGGACGTCGCTACATTACCTCGTCCTCGAAGAGGAGGCTGGAGGGTGGGATCTGCTGGAAAAAGGGAGGGAAAATTAGTGAGAAGTGCTACAGTTACAAGGCCTGGGAGAGGAAGAGGACGGAATGAGAGGGGGGAGGAAGAGGGGGGGGGATGAAAGTGAGAGCGAAGGAGAAGTAGAAAGGCCAGGAGAGGACGTTATACTCGAAGACAAAGAACGGGAGGAAAAGAGGGCGAGCGAAGGAAGAAGAAAGAAGAAGAAGAAGAAGAAAAATAAGATTAAACAGACCGAGAATATTCAGAAGGAGAATCAGAAGTAGTAAAAAAGGGAGGACAAAGAAGAGAAGGGAAGAGGCGAGAAAAAAAGGCTCGAGAAAAGAACGAAGGAGGAGGAGAAGGAGAAGTCCATCATCTCTCCGACACTTAGCAGGATAACTATCATTACACCCTCAAACTGTGATGACAGTCTCTACACCCGCCTTTGTTACCCCCCAGGGATCACACAACACAAGGCTGCGGGAGAAAAACGTGGGAGGAAAAAGAAGGAAGAGCGAGAGGGGCGGGGGGAAGAAGAAGAGAAATGGAGGGAGTGAGTGAGAGAGTGGAGAACGAGAGCACTGAGAGAGAGAGAGAGAGAGAGAGAGAGAGAGAGAGAGAGAGAGAGAGAGAGAGAGAGAGAGAGAGAGAGAGAGAGAGAGAGAGAGAGAGAGAGAAAGGAAAAAAAAAACAAAGAGCATACAGAAATATGCAGACAGGAAACGGACAACGAAAACCAAGACAAGAAAAGCGAAAAGGGGCGTCTGAAGATATAAGAAAGAAAGAGAGAGGAAGGGAGAAAGAGCGAGGAGGAGCGAAGAACGGGGAGGAGGAGGAGGAGGAGGCAAAAAGAGAGAGAAGGAGAGAGAGAGAATGTGCAATTTCCCGCTGTATCCAATCACGGCCCGCGGAAAGACCCCTTCAGGTCCCGACGGGTCATCAAGAGCCCTCCGAGGACCATCAAGGGAGAGACCTGGCTAAGGGTGGCGATCAGGGCCTGGCTAAAAAAGGGTGCTGGTGCTAAGGCTATTCTCTGCAGGGTCCTCCTCCTCGCCCTCCTCCTCCTCTTTCTCATACTCTTCCTGCTCTTTCTCCTCCTCCTCCTCACATTTTTTCTAAATTTTCCTTCCTTCATCTTCTCTTCCTCCTCCCCCCTCCTATTCTTCTCTATCTTCCTTCACCTTTTCTTCATTAATTCTTTCCTCCCTCCCTTCCTTCCTTCCTTATTCACGCCCTCCTTACTCCTCTCTCTCTCTCTCTCTCTCTCTCTCTCTCTCTCTCTCTCTCTGCATCGCCCTTTGTACCGCCTCGGGTGATAAGACTCCCCCCCCTTATCTCTGCTATCAGCGTGACTTTTACACCACGGCTCTTATCACTTACTTTAATAACGCTCGCGCCCTTTATCACTCATCGGCCCAAGCCTTTCATGGACTCTGATCCGGGACTCGCCGTCCGTTATCGCACAAGGAGGCCCTTCCAAGCACGCACTCTCACCCCCACCCCCTTCGCCCACCGCCCCGCCCGCCCACCGCCCACCGCCCGCCGCCCACCGCCAGCCGCCCACCGCGCCCACCCTCGTCACCGTGGACTGGGCTTCTTATCGGCTTTTTTTTTTTTTTTTTAATATATCTCTTTTTTTTTTTTTTTTTTTTTTTTTAATCGCTGTCTTTCTCCGTGTTTGTCTTTCGCTTTCGCCTCTGTGATTAGGCGATCCTCCTGTCGAGCGCAATTGCTTTATCGCTCCGCCCATCAGCGCTCGGAAGACAGAGCGGGGCGGCGAAAAATAAGGACGATAATCATAAGCATAATACAGGAACAAGAGATAAAGAGAGAGAGAGAGAGAGAGAAGAGAGAGAGAGAGAGAGAGAGAGAGAGAGAGAGAGAGAGAGAGAGAGAGAGAGAGAGAGAGAGAGAGAGAGAGAGAGAGAGAGACCGAGAGAGAGAAATTAAATAGGCCACGGGGACACGTACAAAAACAAATGCACATTCACACGAACGGACAGACAGAGACAGACAGAGACAAACAGACATAGACAGACAGAGACAGAGAGACAGAGACAGACAGACAGACCTCCACCGTCGTCAGGCCTGCTCAAAGCGGAGACAACATCTCACGGCGCATCACAAGAGAGCTGACCGCAAATAACGAGATAAAGCGGCCGTAAGCATCTCGTTGAACCGACGTATTTTTAGCTGGCCCCGCGGCGGAGACTCATCCCGTCAACAGTATTACTCGCTCTCTCGCTTACTTACTCACCTACTCACTCTCACTTACCTACTCACTTTCACTTAGCTACTCACTTTCTCTTACCTACTCACTCACTTAAATACTCACTCACTTACCTACTCACTCACTTACCTACTCACTCACTTAAATACTCACTCACCTACTCACTTTCACTCACCTACTCACTCACCTACATACTCAATCACTTACTTACTTACTTATTCACTTACCTACTCACTCACATACGTGGTTACTCACTTCTCACTCACTTATTTACTCGCTTAACTCGCTCGATCACTTACTTAGAGAAGGAGAAAGTGTAGGTAAAACAAATAACAGTATTTATTAATAACTAAAATAATAATAATAATAATAATAATAATGATAAATAAAAAAAAAAAAATTATATATGTGATGTGAACCTAATTTCACCCTCGGAACAAGACCAGGCAGATAAACAAACAACAAAGAAACAAAGAAAACAAAACAAATGACCCCCAACGTCGCACAAACAAGTAAACAAACACGCCCGCAAGAATGCCTTCCATCAAACATATCGATCACATATTAATGATCCCGTATTGATTATTTATCGATTATGTAAATCCCGGCGGGAACCTCATTACCGCTAATAACCGGGGCGATCTCGAGGCCGAGGAGGAGGAGGAGGAGGAGGAGGAGGAGGAGGAGGAGGAGGAGGAGGAGGAGGAGGAGGAGGAGGAGGAGGAGGAGGAGGAGGAGGAGGAGGAGGAGGAGGAGGAGGAGGAGAAGGAGGAGGAGGAGAAGGAGGAGGAGGAGGTGGAGGAGAAGGAGCAGGAGGAGGAGGAGAAGAAGAAGGAGGAGGTGGAGGAGGTGGAGGAGGTGGAGGAGGAGGGTGGTAGTGCTGGTGGTGGTGGAGGAGGTGGAAGAAAGGAGGAAGAATAAAACAAGAAGAATCAGAAGGCAAGAGAAGACACTCCAAGAACGAGCATCGGAGCATCGGAAGAGAATTTTAACCCCCTCCCCTCCACCCTCCCCCCCCCCTCCCTTCTCTTATCACATCGCCGAACGGAGAGAGCGTCGAACAGGTGCTCCCTCCTCCCCCACTCCCCCCACCCATCATCCCCCCACCCCCGCCGCCATCAGCCCCAAAGCCGCGGGCACAATCACGGTGATCCGCGGCGGGGGAATTATCAGCCGAATCGAGTCCGCGGCGGAGAAGCAGCCGGCGTCCTTAGCGAAGTCCTTATCGTGGAAGCCGGAGATAGTAATGTGTCGACGGCGGATAAGGCGCCTAAGGTGACGCTCTGCTGATAAGGCGGTCGAGAGACTCCTTGACCCGAGCCGGTGGACGGGCGAGCGGAGGGGGGAAGGAGGGAAGGGGGGAAGGGGGGAAGGGGGGAAGGGGGGAAGGAGGGAAGGGGGAAGGGGGGAAGGGAGGAAGGGGGCGGGGCGGAGATGGATAGATAACACAGGTGGATGGACAGGTTGGTAAATAAATGGATAAGCAGGTAAACGGATGGATGAATTTATAGATATAATAAATAGACTGAGAGAGAGAGATAGAGATTAATGGCTAGATCGTTCTGGGGGTAAGTAGATAGTTAAATAATAGAGTGGAGACAAGGAAAAGAAAAAAAGAAGAGAAAAGAAAAAGAAAATCAGGTGAGAGACCTAACGAAATAATTCACGGACGAGGGAAAAACTCTAACGAGCAAAGAACCATGGCTAACGGACGCTGCTTTTTCTTCTTTACTCCCTTTCTTTAACACACTCTTCCTTTCTCTCTCCTTCGCCCTCACCCCTTACCTTCTCTCTCTCCCTCACCCTCCTTCGGCGTCGCCCTCACCATAAAGCGAGGCCAGATTAAGGCTCGTCATAAATCCGTCGCGGCGAATGAAACCGTGTCAACCTGCGGCGATAAAGTAGCTGCCGCGAGCCCCGGCCGCAACCCGCGTCGACATCATCGTCATCGTCGTCGTCGTCGTCGTCCTCGTTGGCGGCGGCGGCAGTGGCGGCGGCGGCGGGGAGCAGAACAAGCGCCGCGGACAGCCAGCTACTCGCCCGCCGCCATTCCTCGAGGAGTGCCATCAAGGGGGAACTCGAGGATTAGGTGTCGAGGTGTCACATCAAGCGAGAGGGACCTATCAGCGCCCCCTCCCCTTGTGCCATCTCCTGCCCCCCCCCCCCCCTACCCTTAGGCCCTGGCATTGGCACGGAGGTCGGCGAGGCAAGGGTCGGACGGGGGAAAAATATCTACTGTCGCGCCGTCACAATTCGTCTTCGCAATAACTGCAACATCAGTCTCGCTCTCTCGTCTCAAATAGTCAACAAGCTCCGACGGTTTTGCAATGTTGTCACCTCTCTGTTCTGCTCTCTCTCTCTCTCTCTCTCTCTCTCTCTCTCTCTCTCTCTCTCTCTCTCTCTCTCTCTCTCTCTCTCTCTCTCTCTCTCTCTCTCTCTCCTTACTTCCTCTCTTAACCCTTTCTCCTATTTCTACTCCCCTCTTCTCCCCTCCCTTTACCCCCCCCCCTTTAAAAGTAAAATACTACTCTCTTACATAACATTTGCCTCCCTCACCCCCCTTCCTCCCCCCGGCCGTCAAATCCTCGTCCTCGACACAGCTCTCGCCAGTCTATAAACAAAACTCTCTCCCAAAACTCTCCATGACAACGAGGCATAGCACAAACATGCAGAGTCAGGACGTAAACTCGTTCAGAAGCATCGTAAAACCGGCAGTAACTTTGCTCTCAATACTGTTCATTGTTATGACCTTTAAAAAGTCCAACATGACCAACATCGCACACCTTTATGATGCGACTGAAAACAAAATCGAAGAGCGGTGCGGCCTTTCTCTCTTTCTCTCTCTATCTTCCCTTTTTTTTTCTCTCTCTCTCTCTCTCTCTCTCTCTCTCTCTCTCTCTCTCTCTCTCTCTCTCTCTCTCTCTCTCTCTCTCTCTCTCTCTCTCTCTCTCTTTCCATTTTTTTATTTTTTCTCTCCTCTCTCTCTCTCTCTCTCTCTCTCTCTCTCTCTCTCTCTCTCTCTCTCTCTCTCTCTCTCTCTCTCTCTCTCTCTCTCTCTTTCCTCTTCGTACTCTTCCCCGTCTCCCCAGCAGATCAATCCAGGGTGCCAATCGCTCTCAGTGACACTTCTTGGCACCCACACCGGCACTGGTTTAAGGGAAGGCGGCCACGGTGCTCGGACTATCACACACAACTTATACGGGAGCCATCACGGGAGGGAAGAACAGTGAACTGCGCTCTGAAATATGAACGTTTTCATCTTTACGCTCCATTCTCATTCTCTCTCTCTCTCTCTCTCTCTCTCTCTCTCTCTCTCTCTCTCTCTCTCTCTCTCTCTCTCTCTCTCTCTCTCTCTCTCTCTCTCTCCCCCCAGAGTACACCCGTACACTCTCGTGCTCCACACACCGAGCTCCCCTGACCGCCCCACTCCACCGTGTCGCTACACATTAGTCAAGCGGCGTACAAGTGTGGCGAGCTCTTCCAAATCCAGGCAAGTAAATCAGAAAGCTCTCCAGCTCCACCCATAAAGCCCCCGAGAGCGCGCGCGAGGAAAGCTGGAATAGAGCGTGGCAGCGAACCACTACGAGAAGGGGGGGAGGGAGGGGGGACGGAGGGGGACGGAGCGTGGCAGCGGAGGAGCCGAAGGGGCGCTTCTTCTGGCCGTTGCAGGAGTCCATTCTCTGCGGGCGGGAGTGGGCGTTCTTCGCCTCGCGGCCCCGCCATCTTGTCCAGCTTAAAGGGGACCTGTGGCGCTCCAGCACACACACACACGCGCGCCGGGGCTGGGCCAGGCACCGACGCCGCGGGCCTCGTGCTGCCAGCCAGCGAGGGTCGTAGCTCGCCTGCTGGTTATTATCCATTTATTCTCTATCCCTCGCTCTCACAAATACTCTAGTCTCTCTTCTCTCTCTCTTCTTGTTCTCTCTCTCTCTCTCTCTCTCTCTCTCTCTCTCTCTCTCTCTCTCTCTCTCTCTCTCTCTCTCTCTCTCTCTCTCTCTCTCTCTCTCTCTCCCCGTTTCTTCTTCCTCCCTCTCTCTTTCCACATTCAACCCTTCCCAGCCTCTCCCTCTCTCTACTCTCTCCTCTCCCTCTCTCCCTCTCTCCCTCTTTCCCTCTCTCCCTCCGACACCCGCGCGAGGAGCTTCAGAGCTTCAGCAGCAGCAGCAGCAGCCACTCGCACAGCCACTTTACCCGCGATAAAACACATAAAGACGACATGCTCTTCCATACATTAATCCGGCGCCATTCATCCCTGCCGAACGTCCACTAAATCCGGGTAACGCAAGAGTAACACAGCGGCAGAGGTGGGGTGTTACTTACCTCCGGAAACGTTATGACGATCTGTTCTTTTTTTTTAAAGGGTTATACTGGGCTTAAAGGTTAGAAGAAAAAAACACGAAAAAGAGGACAAAATGATTCAGAAATGAATTAAAAAATGCGTTCACACTCACACACACATAAACACACACGCACACGCACACGCACACACACACACGCACGCACACACACACAAGCAAGTCGTAAAGATCCAGCGGAGGCGGCGCTATTGTGTCGACACACTGCTGAGCGAAAACGAAAACGAAAACGATAACGATAACGAAAACGATAACGAAAAAGAAAACGAGAACCAGAATGGTATCAACATTAGGCAAGACTTTACATTAACAAGGCTGTAAATAACGATATATAAATAATGGCTCGAGTTATATACCGTAATTTCTGGCACACAAAGAGGACGGCATTCGAGAGAGATTGTTGATAACAAAGGAATGGACGAATACAGTGCGATAGACCGAAAGATAAATACATTAAATATCTGATGGTGGTGACGATGGCTTCTCTCGTTAGCTCCCCTTTCTTGAGAGAGAGAGAGAGAAAGAGAAAAAGAAAGAGAAAGAGAAAGAGAGAGAGAAAGAAGAGAAAGAGAGAGAAAGAGAGAGAGAGAGAGAGAGAGAGAGAGAGAGAGAGAGAGAGAGAGAGAGAGAGAGAGAGAGAGAGAGAGAGAGAGAGAGAGAGAGAGAGAAAGATAGAGAGAAAGAGAAAGATAAAAAGAAAAAAAGATAAAGAGAAAAAGTGAAAGAGAAAAAGAGAAAGAGAGAAAGAGAAAGAGAAAGAGAAAGAGAAAGAAAAAGAGAAAGAGAAAAAGAAAGATAAGAAATATATACATATATAAAGAGAAGGATAAAAAAAAAAGAACAAAAAGGGAACTTAAGAAATAAAAAAAATAAAATAACATAAAATAAATAGATAGATAAAGCAAAGAGACACGGCTGTCTTTCCTGAAGTGGGGGGGGGAGGGGGCAGGGGGTAAAAAGGGGAAGGTAGACACATTTCGGGAATAATGGGTCGGTAGTGAATGGGTGTCGGGCCGACGCATGCACGGGGGGGGGGGGGGGGTATGGGAAGGCAAAGGGGGGGGGGGGGTTATGAATGAGACGAGAAGAGGATGTACAAGAGCCAAGTCAATCGGAAAATTAGCCCGAGGTGGGAAGTGCTCTTTCTTTGAGAGAAAGGGAGAGATAGACGGGGGGGGGGGGGGAGAAAAGAGAGAAAGATAGATGGATATAAGTAGGTAGATAGATAGAGAGGACAAGAGCGAGAGAATGAGTGAGAGAGAGAGAGAGAGAGAGAGAGAGAGAGAGAGAGAGAGAGAGAGAGAGAGAGAGAGAGAGAGAGAGAGAGAGTGAGAGAGAGAGAGAGAGAGAGAGAGAGAGAGAGAGAGAGAGAGAGAGAGAGAGAGAGAGAGAGAGAGAGAGAGAGAGAGAACGAGAAGAGAGAAAGAACGAGAAGAGAGAGAACGAGAGGAGAGAGAAAGAGAACAAAAGAAGAGAGAGAAAGAGAACAAGAGAAGAGAGAGAAAGAGAACAAGAGAAGAGATAAAGAACGCTAAGAGAGAGACAGAGAACGGGAAGAGAGAGAGAGAGAGAGAGAGAGAGAGAGAGAGAGAGAGAGAGAGAGAGAGAGAGAGAGAGAGAGAGAGAGAGAGAGAGAGAGAGAGAGAACGAGGAGAGAGATAGATAGAGAGAGCGAACAAGAGAAGAGAGAAAGAGAGAGAGCCTGGACCGCACACCCGCGGCCTCTCCCAATGGCCTGGCGATGGGTTCATTTTAACCCATTTTTTTGTGGATTCCGCGGGTTCATCTGTGGATTTCCCGGTGTCATCCCATAGCGGATTTATCCCCATATCTCCACCGTCGTGTAATCCTTGTGACCTAATCCTCCTGTTGGCGGTGTTGGGAGTCGTGGGGGGGCGGGGGGGGGGGGGGTAGCCGCGTCTTGGCCTCTTCCCTGCCCCCTTCTATCTAACTATTTATCTATCTACTGGTCTGATATAATCGTCTGTTTGTCTGTCTCTCTATCAGTTGTTTATATATCTATCTATCTATTCATCTATCTCTCTATCTATCCCCCACCTTCTACCCTCTTGCGCCAACATACCCGCACACACACACACACGCACGCAAGAGGAGGGCAAGCGAGCAGGCAGAGGGCGTTCGGGCGGGCGGGCGTTCGGGCGGGCGGGCGTTCGGGCGGGCGGGCGGGCGGGCGGGCAGAGAGGGCACAGACCCCCCCTGGCGTCGGGCGGAGGCGAGTGGTTGTGGGCTGGAGGTGAGCATCGGGGCGGGCGGTCGGGACAAAGAGCTTGATCATGTGGACGTAAACGGTTGAGAATCGCCATAGTCTTGCCGGTAGATGGGGTGAGTGGGGAGGGAGGTGGGGTGGGGGGGTGGGGTGAGGATGGGGATGAGGGAGGGTGGGAATGAGGGAGAGTGAAGGGGGGAAGGGAATGAGGGAGGGTGAAGAAAGAGGAAGGGGAATGAGGGAAGGAGGGAAGGTAGGAAAGGAGGGAGATGGAGGAGGGCAGGAACATCGAGAAAGGGAAGAAAGGGAGAAAGGGAGGAAAGGGAGAAGAGGAGTAAGGGAGGGAAGGAAGAAAAGAAGGGGTAAGGGGGGGGTTGTCTCTCTTTCCTCCCCTTTTCCAGCCTACCTACAAGGCTGCTCGCGGGGAAAAATAGATTCATGGTCATATGTTTTTAGGCTACGTTGCTCTGACTGGTGTGTAATATATTTTGATCCCGGGCGGCGAAGAATGGATGAATAATAAAAAAAAAAAAAAAAAAAAAAAAAAAAAAAAAATGAATAGAGAAAAAAAAAGATGGGAAAAAAGTGTGCATAAAGACCAGGACACGACCGCAAAAAGGGAGAGAATAGGGCGCGAGGACTTCCCTGACGGAGGGAAGCGCGAAGGAATAGTCACACGCGATATTTCTCTCGTTCTTATCACCTTCCGCCACTCCGCTCCCCAGAAGAAAACAAAAAGAAAATGGAAAGAATAATAATAATAATAATAATAATAATAATAATAGTAATAATAATAATAATAGTAATAATAATAATACCAAGAAGAAGAAGTAGAAGAAGAAGAAGAAGAAGAAGAAGAAGCAATAGACAATAAATAAACAATAATAATAAATAAATAAAGTAATAAACAGGGAAATAGGGAAAAAGAGAAGAAGAAAAAAATAACGAAGACAGACAGAGAAAAGATACCGATGCTATACAAAGACGCGCGAAGACAGAAGCAAACAAATCAAAAATACTTCAGCGAACGAAGGAAGGAAGAGATAAAAAGAGTAAAAGAGAGTAAAAGAAAACAAAGTCGAGGCGCGGCGTTCAGACTCAAGACCCCCCGCCCCCCACCCCCCACCCCCGGCAGCAGGAGCAGAAGCAGGAGCAGCGAGGGGGCATAATAAGACCTATACATCACGGCGCAGGTTGACGGCTGGACCATATGGCCGCCGCCGCCGCCGCCGCCGCCGCACGCTGTACCAACGCCGCTGCGAAACCTTCTCTTCTCTTCTCTTTCTCTCCTTCATTTATCTCCTTATCTCACGTCCTCAATCCGATTCTTCCCCTCTCCCTCTTTCTTTATCTCTTCCCATTCCTCCCCCTCTTGTTCTATCAACCCCCACAGCCGCAAGTAGATCAAGCAACCTCCCCCACGTCTTCCCCTCACCCCTCCATCTTCCTTTGCCCCATCTTTCGTCCTCTTCCTCCTCCGCCGCCCCCCACCCCTTCGCTCTCCCACCTGCGCATTTCGCTCGGCCTCGGACACTGCGCTCCGACGGCCGACGCGAAGCAAAACTTAGCCTCTAATGAAACCTGTATTGTGAACCAGCGAGGCCGACAAGCCTTGAAAGCCGGGGACCAAGAGCGAACCGCGTGTATGAACCTGGCGTCAAGTGAAGCGGGGGTCGTTCGGACTGCTGGTGCGTGTGATGGCCAGTGACGCAGTGATATGGAGCAGCGAGGGGGCGAGGGGGCGAGGGGGAGAGGGGGGCAAGGGGCGAGGGGGCATGGAGGTCCTGTTGATGGAGGGTTGGTATTGGGGGCTTGAGGGAAGGGGAGGGAGGGGGCTTGCACCCGATGTGGTGGCTTACTGGTCGTCTGGTCGTTCCGCCCTCATGTTGTTGGTTGTACTTTGCCTGTTGTACGTTTAGTTAGAAAATCTGCTATTGCCCCCTGGTGGCAATGTTGAAATTCTCGCAAAAATAACCAAGCCTGGACGACCCTCGCGCCACGACCACGACCCCAAGCATCTTAGCAAGCACGACCGCGACCCCCAACGGCGGCCCGACCGAAACCCCGCCTCCGCCCGAATTTGCGTTGAGATAATCAAACGAGAGGCGAGCGTGATCCGTCTCGCAGTTTTTACAGTGGAACAATATTCCAGAAATGGAAAACCAGCTCCGAGCGGGCCCTCACTCCAATCCCTCTGTACGCGCTACAAACCACTTTTCCGGGCTCCTGCGATCCACTCAAGCCCTCGCCCCTCGTCCCTCCTCGACCCCTGCCCCTCCTGCCCCTTCCACACGGGGACCACCAGCGCTCCCTCTGCCCCTTCTCCGTCGGGGCGGAGGCAGACTCCCCTGGCACACGGGGGACAAAAGGAGCAAGGTCTCCTCCTCATGACATGCCCCAAGCACGCTTCTCCTCGCTCCCACCCACCCGTTCTTTACCCCAGCGTCCCTTCCCCTTCCCTTCTTCTTCTTCTTCTACACACCCCTTACTCCTCTCCTCCATCCCTTCCACTTCTTCCCCACCTCTCTCTCTTCCCCTACCATTTCCCCATCATCCTCTTCCCCTCCCCTTTCTCCTCTTCCCTCTTCCCTCTCCCCTTCCTCCTCCCCTTCCCCCTCTTCCCTCTCCCCTTCCTCCTCCCCTTCCCCCTCTTCCTCTCCTCTTCCTCTTCTTCCCTCTCCCCTTCCTCCTCTTCCCTCTCCTCTTCCTCCTCTTCCCTCTCCCCTTCCCTCCTCCTCTTCCACGGAACGAAGCAGCACCACTTTTCCAGACTCGGGTTTCAGCGGGCCGTCCCAAGGCTCGCGCGCGGCAGACCAGCGATCACCCTGACAGGTAGAATAAATATGCAAATACCCGGCTGTATTCGGCACAACAGCGTGCATTTGTTAGTCCCACAAACATGGTCGTGTGGCCAGGATGCGAACGGGCGACGCTCGGGGCTGGGGCCAAATGAACGCCGCCCTGATATTATTATTATCGGCCGAGCGTTGCAGGATGTATAGAGGTCGGCCGCGAGAGACAAATGCGCCTGCGAATTAAACGCGGGTCGGCCGGCCGGCGCTCCGATACGAGGCTCAAGATTGGTAGCATATTCATGAGCATCTAATTATCTCTCGCCGTCTCTCTCTCTCTCTCTCCTTCTCCTTCTCACTCTCATTCTCATTCTCTTTCACTCTCTCTCTCTCCCTCTCTTCTTCTCTGTCTCCCTCTCTTCTTCTCTGCCAAGCCAGCCAGACAAGCCTTATTTTCTTATCTACCTTCATTCGTTCGTCGATTCGCACACGCGATTTCTTCGAATATTTCTCTTGCTCTTCCTATTCACTGGCTTGCTCTCAGCTTGCTCAGCTTGCTCTCAGCTTGCTCTCAGCTTGCCCTCAGCTTGCTCTCGGCTTGCTCTCGAGACCTGAATTCGCAGGTGTATATTTAACAAATTACAGACAAAAATAGTTGACACATGGGTGTTTCAGTTCACAGACAGCCGGGCATGTATATAAAGACAGGAAGATAAACAGATATACATACACACATTCATCCACATTTTACGTGTATATATAGCTGAATGTTAGCATGTAAGTATACATGTGTTATATATCATATATCATACATACATACATGTGTAAGTATTTAATCCCATACCACACGCCTTCTCCTCAACCATTTCCATAACCAAAGAAGCCTCTCCTTCCCCCTCCCTCACCCCTTTCCCTCTCCCCCCCCCCCTCCCCCTCCTCCCCCCCTCCACCACCATCACCACATAAACACGGTTTGAACAAAGGGGCTGGAAGGCAGCGCTAGATGGGTCACCCTACCCCCTACCCCACTCGCCCCCCCACTCCTACCCCCCTTCTTCCTTACCTCCCTTACCCCCCACCCCCCTACGGGACCCTTGAAGCGGAAACATGAATAATCTAACCAAAATTTGCCGCAACCCCCCCACCTCCCCCCTTCACCCCAACCCCCTACCCTCTAATACCCCCTTCCCCCCTACAGTGATGGAGATTGTGCCCGATGCTCCGCTGGCATTAGCATCCGCGAATATCAGGAGGAAACAGGAAGATGTAAAAGAGAGAGAGAGAGAGAGAGAGAGAGAGAGAGAGAGAGAGAGAGAGAGAGAGAGAGAGAGAGAGAGAGAGGAAGAGAGAGAGAGAGAGAGAGAGAGAGAGAGAGAGAGAGAGAGAGAGAGAGAGAGAGAGAGAGAGAGAGAGAGAGAGAGAGAGAGAGAGAGATAAAGAGATAGAGAAAGAGATAGAGAAAGAGAAAAAGAACGAGAAAGAGAAAGAGAAATATAATCGGTTATATTAGACAGGAACCCGAATGTTGAAATGTAAGAGTGTGGGTGCGCGCGCGTGTGCGTGAGATGCATGACGCTTGCTTCATGATATCACCACCTAGATTATTATTATCACCTGATCTTCCCTCCTTCTATATCTTTCTACT
>NC_061861.1:1228193-1233193 GCF_019202785.1 Penaeus chinensis
TTTGTGCTTGTACGTTTGTGTGCTTGTGCCTTCGTGTACGCACGCTGTGCCCACGTTTGCGTCCGCGCGTTAGTTAATGTCTCTGTGTTTGTGCCTCGTGTGTTTGTGCCTCGTGTGTTTGTGCCTCGTGTATTTGTGCCTCGTGTGTTTGTGCCTATTTGCGAGCGCCCCGTCCTCTCCTCGCGTGCCCTATGCCTCGTTCTTCTTCAAGACGTGGCAGCCATCGACTCGGAGGCGGCAGCGCGATTCGACCGTCGACCTGCGAACGCTCCTCGCTCCTCTCTTGTTCTTGGGTCTTTCGATCTCTCTTTTTCTTTTCTTTTTATCTTTTCCTCCGCGTTTCTGTCTATCCTTTATCGTTATTCCCATTGCCCTTTTTTTTTCTTTTTTCTCGTACGTTTTTTTTTTATCGAATGTTTTCTTTTTCTCTTTATTCTTTAACGTATTACCGTCGTTTTCTCCTTCTTACTTTCCTCCTTCATCCTCCTTCGTCCCTCCCCCTTCTCCCTTCACCTCCCCCCCCTCCTTCCCCACCCCACCGAAGGGCGAGCAAACGAAGGGGAGGGAAGGGGCAGGAGGAGGCCACCGTAACCGCCATTAATTAAGTTTCGAGTCCCGTCCTGGTCACGGGCGGGCGGGACTTGCCCTTACGAGGCGTCACTGGGCGTCACACCTGGATCAGTGGAGCTGTGTGACCCTCTCTCCTTCTCCTTTCTCCTTCTCCTCCTTCCCTCTTCCTCTTCCTCTTCCTCTTCCTTTTCCTTTTCTGATTCTACTTCTTCCTTTTTCCTTCTTCCTCTTTTCCCTCTCCTTCCTCTTCCTCATCTCCTTCTCCTTCTTCCCTCTTCCTTTTCTCCTTCTCCTTCCCTCTTCCTCTTCCTCTTTTCCCTCTCCTTCCTCTTCCTCATCTCCTTCTCCTTCTTCCCTCTTCCTCTTTTCCCTTTTCCTCTTCTCCTTCTCCTCCTCCTTCTCTCTTCCTCTTCTCCTTCCCTCCTTCTCTTCTTCTCTCTATCCTCCCCTCCCTTCCCCCTCCCTCCCCCTTCACTTCCTCCCTTCATTCTTCTCCCTTCCCCTTTCCTCCCCTTTACCCATTATCTCTTCCTCCCCCTTCTTCCTTCTCACACGCCGATGACTTGCCCTTTTTTAGAAGAAGCGGAGAAAAGGCCATTTTTTAAAAAATAACCGACGCTTATCGACCCTTTCCTATCTTCGTCTTTTCCTTCTCTGTTTTTTTAATCTTCCTCTATTTTTTCTTAAGGTTTTTATCTTTATATCTTAGTTTCTTCTCCCTCTCTTTTATTTATTTGCTTCTTGATTTTTTTTCTCACTTTCACCTCGTTTATTTTAAAATACCTCTTCTTCTCCGTCTCTCTCTCTATTCCCTTTCTTCCTTATCCCTCCTACCTTGCTTACTTATTTTTGTCCTTCTCTCTTTTACTTCGTTTATCTATTTTTTTTCACCATCTATCTATCCATCGTCAGACGCGCCAAGAAACACACGCGTCGGATGCCAAAAATTTCGTGATTCGCTTCATCTATTAAATAGATTTTATGTATCTTTCTATTTCATTCTTTTCTCCTTCTCCTGCTCCTTCTTATTGTTGTTGTTATTATCCTCTTTCTTCTTCTTCTTCCTCTTCTTCTTCTTTCTTCTTCTTTCTTCTTATGTCGATGTTTTCCTTCTCTTTATTTTCTTTCATTCATTCCTTATCGCTTCTAGCTATTTTAAACTTCTTCTTCTTCTTCCTCCTCCTCTTCCTCTTCCTCCTTATCCCCATACCCCCCCCCCTTTTCTCCTCCTCCTCCTCGACCCCTTTCCCCACCCATTCCCCTTTCCCCCCTCCCCCCTCCCCCCCGCCGCGTTGGCAGCGCAATGCCCTATCCAATTAGAGAACATCATTTGCCCCGCGGAGTGAAGTGACGCCAGAGCCTCGCGAAGCCTAGGAAAATACGGTGACAATTCCCTCCCCCTCCCTCCCCCCTCCTTCTCTATTTCCTCGTCCTCCTCTTTCCCCAACTCCCCCCCCTTCCCCAACTCTCCCCCTCTGCACCTCGGGGGTCCCTTGTCGGTGATGACTTACCCCATTCCCTGACGGTGATGACTTAAGCTCTTGCCCTGGAGGTGATGATGACACCTTTGCCCCCCCCCCCCCTTTTTTTGAACTCCCTCTCACCCCCTCCCCCCTCCCCCCTCCCCATTCCCTCGTGCACCCCTCCCCCCTCTTTGTGAGAGTGAGGGAGGATTCATGGTGTTGTGTGATGGTGATTTTTTTTTTTTTTTTTTTTTGTGCTGGAGGCGCGTGTACCAGAGGAGTTAATTTTGGGTTCAATTTCAAACAGAATGTACACATAACACGTACGTAAGTCATCAGAAAATATACTACACACACACACACACACACACACACACACACACACACACACACACACACACACACACACACACACACACAAAGGAGGACACATACACAGCGTTCACACCCCGACATATGGTTCGCATACATACCCGCGCTAACCGAGTGTGTCGGACGGAACTATATCGGGGAAGCGACGAAGATGGGAAGAGAGGGAAGGGGGGAGGGAGGGGGAGAGGAGGAGGAAGAGGGGAAGAAGGGGCAGGAGGAGGAGGAAGAGGGAAGGGGTTAACACATGTGACACGAAGGTGTGACTATGAGTTCTGGTGTTGTTACGAAAATACCCCTCCTCTCCCACCCTCCCTCCCTCCCTCTTTCTCTCCTTCCCCCTCCTTCTCCCACCTCCTTCCCTCCACTTTCCCCCCATCTACCTTCCCCTTTCTTCACCCCTTACCCCCCCCCCACCCCCACCCTCCAACTACCCAAATCCATTACAACAGTTTTATTAATCTATCTCCAAGTCTCCAAATTCATTCAATAGTCTGTATCATCATTTACCATTTCTTTTCCCTCTGTCTCTCTCCTTTTCTCCCTCTCCCTCTCTCTCTCCCTCTTTCTCTTATCTGTATCGCTTTTGCCATTTCTTTTCCCCCTCTTTCTCTCTGTCTCTTTCCCTACGTCCTTTCCCTCTCTCTTTCTCTTTCTCAATCTGTATCACCATTTACCATTCCTTTTCCCTCTCTCCCTCTCTCTCTCTCTCTCTCTCTCTCTCTCTCTCTCTCTCTCTCTCTCTCTCTC
Organism: Penaeus chinensis; assembly: GCF_019202785.1. Taxonomy (NCBI): domain Eukaryota; kingdom Metazoa; phylum Arthropoda; class Malacostraca; order Decapoda; family Penaeidae; genus Penaeus; species Penaeus chinensis. The sequence goes on from NC_061861.1 coordinate 1,231,346, forward strand.
TCTCTCTCTCTCTCTCTCTCTCTCTCTCTCCCTTCGTCCTTCCCTCTCTCTTTCTCTTTCTCAATCTGTATCACCATTTACCATTCCTTTTCCCTCTCTCTCCCTCTCTCTCCCTATCTCTCTCTCTCTCTCTCTCTCTCTCTCTCTCTCTCTCTCTCTCCCTTCGTCCTTTCCGTCTCTCTCTATTCCCTTCTTCCACCGCCTGACTTCCTAACAGATGTCAAGTAGGAGTCAAGGGAGGCGATGCAGGATAAATACTTGACACAAAATTATTTAATACTTGACACAAAATTATTTCTGAGAGTCAAGTGCCCAATCTCTCTAAATATATGCAGATACATACATTAGCATGTGGATATATATGGATAGGATACGTGTGGATAAATATGAGTTATACACACGTTTCATATATGCATTTCGTTGGAATATGAGGATATTTATATATGTACGTGCGAGTGGATTTTTGTGGTATGTTTTATATCCGGGCCACCTATACACATTTTTGTTTTCTTTACTTGGAATTTCTCTGCCTTATCCTCTCCCTTTATTCTACGCCCCCTGCTGCGCCCACCTCGCCTCCCAGCGGAGCCCACCGACGCCGAAACCCACCTATCTCCTTCAAAACCCACGCCGCCTTAGCCCACCGCCGCTCAAACCCACCTTTCTATCTCCTTCAAAATCCCTCCGCCGCGCCACCTATCCACAGCTGCCGAACCCACCCCGACCAAAACCCCACTCTTGCTATCACAAACCCACCGCCGCCCACCCTTCCTCTCTCTCTCTCTCTCTCTCTCTCTCTCTCTCTCTCTCTCTCTCTCTCTCTCTCTCTCTCTCTCTCTCTCTCTCTTTCCCCCTTCTCTCCCTGCCCGCCCACCTCACCCACCGCCGCCCACCCTTCCTCTCTCTCTCTCTCTCTCCTTCCCCCTTCCCTCCCTGCCCGCCCACCTCACCCACCGCGCCCACGCCCAATTAACGCCCTCCTGGGACCACGCGGGCGCCAGGCGTGAAATACTACTCCCAGTTTCCATTAATGTCGGACCCGGCAAAGACATAAATATCTGCAGAGAAGCCGAACGGGAGAATTTGAATACTAACCTCCGAATTCCGCGCGAGAGAAAATAAACCTTTCTTTTATGATTAGAATTCGAACATCTCTTTAGGGGGAGCTGACGTTTATATCTTGATTAAGTAGATGTTCTCATTGGCGAGGATGCCGGAAATGGTGGTCTTACTAACGAGTAATAACCGCATTCCGAAGCCAATCTCCACGCACACGGACAAGGCGGACGTATTCGCCAAGCGGAGCCCGCGAACACACACGAAATATTCACAAAAAAAAAAGGAAAAACAAAACGAAATATTCACCAAAACGCCCTCGCAAAGCACACACACGAAAAAAAAAAGAAAACAAAACAAAAACGGGGAAAAAATGGAGGCATTGCAGACGGCCTGACAACGGACAGGACGATAAGAAACTAGAATTTGAGACAAAAATATTTGACCCAGCTGTACGCCGCCACAAACCAAAACATGGCCTCTGTCTTTCCTTTTTTTTCCCCCTCCCCGATCTCTCCCTCTTCTATTTTGGTCCTCACTGAGTTGTCTCCTATTTCGTACACTTATCTTTGACATTATCACTTTCGCAATTACTAAAATACAAATCAACACTTACGAAAAAGAAAAACGAAGCGTTGGTAGCAATCACACAAAAAATATAAATTTCTCTTTTGCAGTAAATCCACTGTAGATCCAAAAGGTGTATGGAATAGCCTGCATACACACACACAGACACATACACAAACACACACACACACACACACACACATATATATATATGTGCGACCCAAC
>NC_061861.1:1238193-1240693 GCF_019202785.1 Penaeus chinensis
GGGGGGGAGAGCACCACGCTGCCTACACGGGGGCCATTTCGATATAAATAATCAAAACTTGCTTGCCAGCGGGAGCTCACTCAGGGGCAAACCGACCCTTGACCCCCCTGAACTTTGACCTTTGCCCCACGAACCCCTGACATGTCCTGCCCCTCCCACAACAACGCTGGTGCCCGTGTGACCTTGTGTGACCTTGCTTACAGAACAGGACGAGAAGGAAAAAAAAGGTATAGTAATTGAGACTACAAACATTCCCCACGCAATGCCTGCAAGCGATTGCAAGCAGGTCAGTAAACATCGGGGGGCTGTGGGGAAGGACGAGGGGGGGGGATAGAGGGGGAAGAAAAAGGGGGGGAGGGAAGGGATAATTAGGAGAAGGAAAATTTGAAAAAGAGGAGAGGGATAGAAGGAGAAGAAGGGGGGAAAGGGATAATTAAGAGAAGGAATTTTTTTTAAAGGAGGGATAGAGGAAGAGGGAGATGGAGGGAGAAGATAATTTGGGAAAGGAAAATAACAAAAAAGAAATTTCGGTTATTACGAGAAACTTTTTTAAAAGAATAAACCATTACCTACGATGTTAAATCATCACTACATCGACAACAACAACAAACAAGAACAAAAAACAAATAAAAACGAAAAACAAAACATAAAAACTAAAACAAGAAACAAATACACCAACATCGCCAGTTAAAAGTCATCCAATCATCATCATCATCATCATCATCATCAACCAACGGACAAATCAAAATACAAACAAACAACAAACAAGAACAGCGCCAAGGGCAGTCACAACAGAGAGGGGCAGGCAGAGAGAGAATTGGGGGTCCCCTACCTTCGAACTCGTGAAAAAGGCGAGAGTGAAGTCCAGCTGGGCTCTTCTTACCTGTGGGGGGGAGGGGGAGAAAAGAGTGAGTTAGGTCGGCGGCTTAGCAGATGTATGTATAGTATGTATAGATATAATATGATGGTAATGATTATAACAATAATTATATTAATATATCAATGACAATAATAATAGTATTAGTATTAGTAGTAACACTACTTATAATATTAATAATTATAATAATAATCATAGTAATCATAATAATAATAATAATCATAGTAGTAATAATAACAATAATGATACTACTACTAATAATAATGGTAACGGCAATAACAGTGACAGTAATAAATAATAATATCAACAACAATAACCCACATTTTCCAAAGTGGACTTAAAGGTTAGGTTTGTGTTTACCAAAGTGAATAAATAAAGATAAGTTTCTTGTATTATAATTAAGTGGCAATACGGAGAAATAGATTAAGAATAAAAGGCTAACGTCTAATAGCAGCCTATAAACACCTATTTTAATTTCACTGTTGAATGAATAAAAGAAAAGAAAAATAAGCTTCCCCGAAGGCCCTTCACCCAAGCTCCGCACATGCCCCCTAAACCCGCCCTTGCCCCGCCATAACAAAGTGGCATCGGCTCGACCAGCGGATAACCTGGCAGGTGAGGGTGCCAGGTGTGCCACGACGCCCATAGGCAACAGATCTGTCCAGTGGCACTCCCTCAAAGGACCATTCCCTTCGCCTCGTTTCTTATGCCTCTCCTCTCCCTCCCTCCCTCCCTCCCTCCCTCCCTCCCTCTCTCCCTCCCTCCCTCCTTCCTTCCTTCCCTCCTTCAACCCTTCCCTCCCTCCCTCCCTGCACGCACGCGAGCCGTCAGCCTCGGCGAAGGAAAAAGGATCCTTCCGCCTGGGTTGCGGACCGGGCGGAGAAATTATCCTCCGCAAGACGGCTTTCCTCCCGCGCGTGGGAAGGCGATCAATCCCCTCCCATTAGCCCGGATCAAGCGCGAACGGGTGCCGTTGCTTCCGCGCCGAAAGACGTTCCCGCGGCGTCTCAAGGGAATCGGAAAGGGGCCTGGCGACTCCTCCTCCTCCTCCTCCGGCCCGCGCCCTTCGAGACTCGAGCCGCGGGGAGCCGTCGTGAGGAGATCGAAGCGCGTCTTTGTAATCATGGGTCGGGGCACAGGGCGCGGGCATGCAGCGCCCTGGCGGAGGAGAGCGCGGCGCCCTCCTGCCCGGCCGCACCAGGATCCTCTGGCCCGCCGTCCGAGCGTACCTGCTGCCTCTGCCCGCCGGGGGAGGTGCCAGCCAATCAGATTTATGGATGCCAGCTGACAGCCAATCGGGCTTATGGATGAGTCGGCTGGACCAATGGGAGAGGCTGTCAGGTGCAGGGGGTGGGGCCGGGGCATTATGGGGGCGTGGCCTGTTGCAAGGCTGGGTCAGGCGGGCACTGCAAGCTGCAACACACCGCTGGCGCCACCACACTGCCAACTCTCGCACCACGACCCTCCACGACCCTCCGTCACCTCCACCACCTCCTCCAACACTCGCCACCACCACCACGCCGTCGCCACCACGTTGCACCATGCAATACGGCACTCGGGAGGCCCTCGGCGTGCCTCGCTCGGGCAACGCCGCCGTCGCGCCCCTCCAGTTGGGGGCATCGA
>NC_061861.1:1243193-1248193 GCF_019202785.1 Penaeus chinensis
GCCCGCACGCCCGCCATCCCCCCCCCTCCGCCCACCCCCCCGCTCGCATTCCCCATTCGCGTCACGTCCTGCTTCCCCCGCCGACACCGCCGCCGCCTCCAGGACCTCGCTCGTTAGGATGCGTCGCCCGTTGCCAATTAATTACAAACGGTGCTGTTATCAGAGGAGTTACCAATCTGGGCGCGCGGGCGAGGGGCGAGGGGCGAGGGGCGAGGGACGGGCGGGCGGGCGGGCGGGCGGACGGAGGCTCCTGAAGGCCAGGCCCACTCGGGCGCCTCTCGCAGGGACACCTTCTGTCGATGGACGGCGCCCTCGCCCGCCGCCCTCACGCCCTCGCGCCCCACTCGCTCCTCTGCCCCTTGGGGAGGCTTCTTGGGGAGGCTTCTCTTAGGGTTTCCAGGGAGGAGGGTGGAGAAGGTTATCGAAGTAGTTTTTTTCTTCTTCTTCTTCTTCTTCTTCTTCTTCTTCTTCTTCTTCTTCTTCTTCTTCTTCTTCTTCTTCTTCTTCTTCTTCTTCTTCTTCTTCTTCTTCTTCTCCTCCTCCTCCTCTTCCTTCTTCTCCTTCTTCTTCTGATCGAGGAGAAGGGGAGGAAGGGGTGGGGGATGTGACAGGGAGGGGGAGATGCATTGGAGACCCGCGGATGTACGGTCCGCAGCCAGTCTATGGACTTGACTAAACCCTCGAGGCTTAAGGACTCCCATTAAACCCACCTAAATCCACCCTTTACACTTCACCTGTGACATCCTTCGCCTCTGCCCTGCCCTCCTCCCCTCCTCCCACCTCCCTTCCTGCACCCCTCCTTCGTCCCTCCCCCCCTCCTCCTTCGGACCCCGACGGCCACCACCACCTCAGCCATCTCGCGTCGCTTTTAACTAATTTATATAATATTTCCTTATCTCGTCTTTCTCATCATCTTGGCGTCCCCCCATTAGCAGGTGTGTCGGCCTCCCTGTGGCTGATGAGGCGTCCCTAGTTGGCCGGACGACACTTACCCTCCCCTTAATTCTCCCTTCCCCTTCCCCTTCCCCTTCCCCCCTCCTCCGCTTCCGCTTCCCCTTCCCCTTTCCCCTCCTCCCCGTCCCCTCCCCTCCTGGCCGGGTGACGACCACCGCCGTCGCGAGGTATTATAAAAAGATTCTGCGAACGACCTGCGAGCGCCCCTTCGACACCAGGACAAATCGGGACGGGGTGACCGCCTCGCGAATCACAACGACCTCTCCACGACCTCGCGACGACCTCTCTGCGGGCCCGCAGGCTCGACGCAAAGAAGGGGAGAGGGGAGAGGGGGGAAGAAGGATGAGGGATAAGGAAGTGGTCAGTAAAAAATAAATAAGTAAAATACATAAGACCCGAGAACGACATCGGTGCCAATCATGTCACTTTGGGGCGAATGACGACGCTCGAGGTAACGACTCCTCCCCCTCCCCCTCCCCCCCCCCTAGCCGTCCTTTCTTCTTTCGTTAATACAATACCTTGATTAAACCGAAGGAGTGTTACGCAGGTGAGGGGTTACGGCGGCGGCGGAGGAGGAGGAGGAGGAGGAGGAGGAGGAGGAGGAGGAGGAGGAGGAGGAGGAGGAGGAGGAGGAGGAGGAGGAGGAGGAGGAGGAGGAGGAGGAGGAGGGGAGGGAGAGAGAGAGGGAGAGAGAGAGGGAGAGATAGAGGGAGAGGGAGAAGGAGAGGGAGAAGGAGAAAGAGAAGGAAATGGGGGAGGGGAAAGAAAAGGGGGAAGAATAGAAAGGAAAAATAGAGGAACAAACAGAAACAGAAGGAGAAGGTAGAGGAGATGAAGAAGAGGAGGAGCAGGAGCAGGAGGAGAAGTAGGAGGGGGAGGAGGAGGGGGAGGAGGAGGGGGAGGGATGGAGGCTGTAGTAGGGCAGTTAAGTCGTTAATTACCCTGACAGCGAGATAAAACAGCCAAGGAGGCTATCACAGCCGCACTGTTTAGCTTTGCTAACCTTGGTACACACAGGTATTCGGGGGCAGAGGAGAAGGGGGGAGGGAGGGGGTTGTCTCTGTGTGTGTGTGTGTGTGTGTGTGTGTGTGTGTGTGTGTGTGTGTGTGTGTGTGTGTGTGTGTGTGTGTGTGTGTGTGTGTGTGTGTGCGCGCGCGCGCATGTGTCGAAAATAAGGAAAGAGGAATTCAAGACAGTGGTTTCTCTCCCCCTCCCCCCCCCCATTCTCTTCCACCCGTTACCCCACCCGTTACCCCACCCCCACTTCCCATCCCCCCTCCCCCTCCTCCGGCCATCGTTAGCGGTCGTAACTTAGGCAGATAAGTAGGTTGATCAGGGCAATATGCAGTCACATCAGCAGAGGTCAGCTGATAACGCAATGCAGGTCAGAGTGAGCAATATGTGGTTGGGCTGAAGTGGGAGGGAAAGGCAGGGAAAGGGGGGGAGGAGGGGAAGGAAGGAGGAGGGAAGGGGGAGGTGAGGGGAGGGAAGGAGGAGGTGAGGGGAGGGAAGGGGGAGGTGAGGGGAGGAAAGGGAAGGTAAGGGAAGGGGGAGGTGAAGGGGGAGGGAAGGGGGGGGAGGAGGGAAAGGAGAAGGGGGAAGGGGAAGGGGAAGGGGGAAATGAGAGGGGAAGAGAGTGGGGGGTGGGTAAGCTAGTTGGTCATGCAGAGGCTCGCCAACTATCCCCCCAGATAGCTTAAGATGTAAAGGGGGAGGGAAGAGGAGAGACGCAAGGAGCGACTAGGAGGAAGAAGAAGAAGGAGGAGGAGGAGGAGGAGGAGGAGGAGGAGGAGGAGGAGGAGGAGGAGGAGGAGGAGGAGGAGGAGGAATAGGAGGAGGAGGAGGAGGAGGAATAGGAGGAGGAGGAGGGAGAGGAGGAGGGAGAAGAAGAGGAGGGGGAGGGAGAAGAGGAGAAGGAGGGAGAAGAAGGAGACGGAGGAAGACGAGGAAGAGGAGGAGGTGCAGCAGGAGAACGGGGGAGCAGGAGGAGGGGAAGGAGGAGAAGGAGGGCGGGGGAGGGGAGGGGGGGGGGGGTTGAAACCATGCTGACCGTACGGCGACGTTTTGTTAAGATCATTACTGGCAGTGGGCGGGAATGCCAAGCAGGTGCCCCCATTACCCTCCTGGGGGGCCAGAGGACGGGAGGAGTGGGAGGGAGGGGAAGAGGAGGAGGAGGAGGAGGAGGAGGAGGAGGAGGAGGAGGAGGAGGAGGAGGAGGAGGAGGAGGAGGAGGAGGAGGAGGAGGAAGCGTCAGCATCCTCACACACTTCCTTCGCTCCCTGCGCCTTCCTATTTCAGGAAAACGAACTTCCAGCCGCCTCCACCTTCACCTCCTCCTCCTCCTCCTCGTCCTCTTCCTCCTTCACCTCCCGTCGAAGGAATCATCATCCCCCCAGCCGCGAGCCATCCATCCACCCATCCATCCATCCACCCCGCCATTCCTCCACCCATCTATCCATCCATCCCGCCATTCCTCCACCCATCTATCCATCCATCCCGCCATTCCTCCACCCATCTATCCATCCACCCCGCCATTCCTCCACCCACCTATCCATCCATCCCGCCATTCCTCCACCCATCTATCCATCCATCCCGCCATCCCACTCCGATATCAAAACAGAAGCAGCACATTTCTCTGCAGCGAGATCGTGTGATGGCGCTTTTTTCCCCCGGCCTCGGCACAATCTAATCACCGACGTGTGTGAGAGCATTTCAGACTTGCAGATCCATGACGATGTAACCCCCCTCCCCCCCACGCCCCCACTCCACACTCCCTCTCGACCCTCTCCACTATTCCCCCTCCCTCATCCCCCACCCTTGATTTTCTCTCTGTCTCTTCCTCTCTTTCTCTTTTTCGCTGCTCTCTCTCCTCACATTTTGGGTCATGATCTCGGTCCTCGTGTCTCTCACTCTCACTCTTACTCTTACTCTTACCAGTCATTACTCTTGCTTTCTCTCTCCCTCTCTTTCTCCCTATCCCCCTCCCCCTCTCCCTTACCCTTTCCCCTTTCCCTCTCTCTCTCTATCCCTCTCCCTCCCTCATTTTCTCTCTCCTCCTCCTCTCTCTCATTCACACACCGCCGGAAGAGAGCAACAGCCTAACCGTTAACAGCGGCATTGACAGCAACAGTAACAACAGCAGACTGATTCGGAGAGATACATGGTCACGTAATGCTGTTCTTTAAAGCTGCCTTGGCCGGGCAGGCTTTAAGCCGAGACTCCGGCATAGCAACTTCAACGGCCGCGCACTCACTTGACTGTTTCCTCCTGCCTCCTTACCTGCCTTGCTTGCCTCCCTCCTCCTCGCTTCCTTCGTCGCCTCCCTCCCTCCCTCCAACCTCCCTCCTTTCTTCTCCACCCTCACTCCTTTCATTTCTTCATCCCTTTTCTCCTTCAATTCCTCTTCCTTCCCTCCCTACATTTCTTTTTCTTTTCTCTCTCTCCATCCCTCCCTCCTTCCTTCCTTGCTTCCCTCTCCTCCCTCCACCCACCCATCCTTCGCTCCCTCCTTCCTTCCTTCCTTCCTTCGAAGCCCAAGAACGGCCAGGCTCCTCACAAGGAAGACGCCATGAAAGACTCCCATTTCCCAAGACGTCAGCCAAGATTTTCCCCAAATTGCTAAAACGTAACTTTCCCTCTTTCACGCCGTCGCCTACAACAACAAATACACAAAAAACACAAAACAACACGCACAAAAACAAACAAACAAACACACACCCCAAAAAAACAGACAATCAAACACAAACAGATAAAAACAAAAAGTCGATTTCACAAAAATAATTCCCTCTGACATCGGTCGACAACTTTAAGGTTCATTTGCATGTAACCGCCATCAAATTATATCTAATCAGTCACCCAAGTCATTATGTATTCGCTACATACCTATAAATACCCAGGCTGACAATACGTAGAGATAAACCTTAAAGAGTTTTTATTATTGTATCAATAGGAAGATGAAGCATCGAGTCGAGTCCCACAGAAACACTTAGCATTGTACCTCAGATAGCAGCCGCTCGTAAAGACGAAACTGAATTTTATGCGTGTAA
>NC_061861.1:1253193-1258384 GCF_019202785.1 Penaeus chinensis
TTGATAAAAAAAGAAAGAAAAAAAAAATGAACTACAAAACAAAGGAACTCTTCAATACTCCATGCCTTTCCCAGCTCCCCCCCCCCCTCCCCGTGTCAGCCCACGAGAAGACTGACAGCGTTACTCCTGACAGGCCGACTCTGACAGCTCTCGAGGTTCACTCATCTAAGCCAAGCGGGGATCTTGAAAAAAATAAATACATACTTTGGAAAAAAAAGGTTTGTGTGTGTGTGTGTGTGTGTGTGTGTGTGTGTGTGTGTGTGTGTGTGTGTGTGTGTGTGTGTGTGTGTGTGTGTGTATTTGTATATGTATATGTATGTGCATGTGTATTTGTATGTATGAGTACGTATATATATATATATATATATATATATATATATATATATATATATATGTGCATATGTATATGTATATGCATATGTATGTGTACGTGTATGTGTATATGTATGTGTACGTGTATATGTAAGTGTATGTGTACGTGTATGTGTACGTGTATATGTATGTGTACGTGTGTATGTACGTGTAGATGTCCACAAAATCATATACAACTATGTACAAGCGTACCACAATAAGAATACCAATCATATTTAAACAGACACACCCGCACACACATCGCCCTCCTCCTCATGTTTGTCGGCCCACCCCCACCCCCTCCCTTGGCCCACCCCCACCCCCCTCCCTCGCCCACCCCTATTATCATAACCAATGAATTTTAATTACTTGCCCAGCGTCTCGGTACAATCAAGATGGAAATGTAATGTTACTTCAATCAACCGTATTAATGAAATATTTCCCGTCCAGATATGTACGAATCTCATCTCCATAAATTATTTAAAACTCTACCTTCAGCCCGCGACCCTTGACTCCGCTGCCCCGAAATCGAGCCTCTTGCCCCTTCTCTTCTCTTCTTTCTTCTCCTCCTCCTCTTCCTTCTTCCATTTTTTTATCCCCTTTCGTCTTCTCATTGTCTTCTTGTGTCTTCTTCTTCCTTTTCTTCACCTTCATCTCCTCCTCCTTTTTCTTTTCCGTCTCCAACCTCCTCCTCCTCCTCCTCCTCCTCCTCCTCCTCCTCCTCCTCCTCCTCCTCCTCCTCCTCCTCCTCCTCCTCCTCCTTCCCCTCCTCCCCCTCCTCTTTCATAACCATCTACTTCTCATCTTCCTCTATCCCCCTCCATCATTAAATCCTCTCATTTCTCTTGTCCTCCCCTCCTCCTTCTCTTCCCACTTGAAACACAACCAACAACAACAAACAACTACAACAAACAACAACAAAACAAGAAAAAAAAACACTACCCCTACCCTCCTACCACCCCCTTACCACCACCCAAAAATAACACTACATTTCTCCTCACAATAAATGGTTGTTCTTCCCTCAACCGCTAATTACTCTCTGCCCAAACTACCTCTTAACAAGCAGCCACACAGACACAAGGGGCAATGACGGGTAGTTTTCCCCGAGCTCGTTACCGGGATAACTACCAGTCACCAGTTAATGACCGGTTGTGGGTGTTATTGAACGATTTATTAATTACTTGGTGACCACTGCGACTGTTTTGGATTGTTTGTGATTGTGGAAGGGAGAGGAAGGGGGGAAAAGGGAGAGGAAGGGGGGGGAGGGGAGAGGGGAAGAGGAAGGGGGGAGAGGGGAAGGGAAGAGAAAGGGGGAAGGGGGGAGAAAGGGAGAGGGGAAGGGGAATAAGGAGAGAAATCAAGAGGAAGGGAGTGGAAGGGGAGAACAGGGAAAGAGGGAAGAAAGATAGAAGGGTAGGGTGAGAAAGAAGGGAGAAAAGAGAAAGACAGAATGAACATGAAAACGAGTGAGTAAGAGTGAATGCCCGAGTGCGTGCGCGAGTGAACGTGTACGCATGTGAGTCTGTAGATACAAACCCCCCTCCCCCACCTACAAGGACACCACACTATATACGCACGTGTGTCCTGTTATTTTGGGGTCCCTCGTCACCACGTATACGCACACACACGATTGGGCAACACTTTGATGGGTGTGAGTGTGTACACATGGATGCACTTGGCTTTGGGTTTGTTTGTGTTTGTGTTTATGTGTTTGGGTGAGTGAGTTAGAATGAGAGAGAGAGAATGAGAGAATGAGAAAGAGAGAGAGAAAAAAAGATAGAGAGAGAAAGAAAAAGAGAAAGAGAATGAGAATGAGAATGAAAGAGAAAGAGAAAGATAAAATAGATAGATAGAGAAAGAGGGAGAGATAGATAGATATAGAGAGAGGGAGAGATAGATAGATAGAGAGATAGAGAGAGATAGAGAGAGATAGATAGATAGATAGAGAGAGAGAGAGAGAGAGAGAGAGAGAGAGAGAGAGAGAGAGAGAGAGAGAGAGAGAGAGAGAGAGAGAGAGAGAGAGAGAGAGGGGGGGGGGGGGTGAAGGAAACGTCCGGGAAAGCACGAAGGGACGATAGGGAGAGAAAGACAAATGACCGATAGTAAAAGAGGGGAGAGTGAGCATGTATATGCGTGTGTACAAGAATGCATGAATGTGGTTAAGAGTACGAGTCGAGAGACAGAGAGAGAGAGACAGAGACAGAGAGAGAGAGTGAGAGTGAGAGTGAGAGTGAGAGTGAGAGTGAGAGAGAGAGAGAGAGAGAGAGAGAGAGAGAGAGAGAGAGAGAGAGAGAGAGAGAGAGAGAGAGAGAGAGAGAGAGAGAGAGAGAGAGACAGAGAGAGAGAGAGACAGAGAGAGAGAGAGACAGAGAGAGAGAGAGACAGAGAGAGAGAGAGAGAGAGAGAGAGAGAGAGAGAGAGAGAGAGAGAGAGAGAGAGAGAGAGAGAGAGAGAGAGAGAGAGAGAGCGGAGCCCAGGTCAATACGAGCAGATCCAACTCATCCCCCCAGGGTAGCTACCACCGAACAGGCACTGCATGGCACTACCATGGCCCTCCCATTACCACTGCACCATCACGCTCTCACATACGTCACACATACACACACACTTGCATGGCTGCGTGCATGAAACATACAGCCATTCATTCATGATACATGTTCACGTAAGCATACGTAAGCACGTATCCACGCACGCACGCACGCATATACAAATACACACACACACACACACACACACACACACACACACACACACACACACACACACACACACACACACACACACACACACACACACATACCAATAACCAAATCAAATAAATAACAACAAAGTAAAAGAAAAAAAGAAAGAAAGCAAGGAGACAAAGAGAAAATGAGACCCCCCCCCCCAAAAAAAAAAAAGAGAGACAAGAATGAACAATCGAAAACACACACACACACACACACACACACACACACACACACACACACACACACACACACACACACACACAAACGCAAACAAGAATATATTTTTAAAAGGGACAGATCAAAAGATACGACAGAAAGAGAGCAAGCAAGAATGCACGAGAGCGTCGGCCTTGCTTTCTCCCATGCGCCTCACCACCGACGTCGGGACCAGAGCGAACCTTCGCCCATAACGGAGTGAGTGAGGAGCGTGCTAATTTTAAGCCCGTTTTCGAGGGAATAAAACAGCGCTTTCGTCCATACCGCGTGGGTGGAGAGAGAGAGAGGGAGGGAGGGGGAGGGGGAGGGAGGGATGAGGGATGAGGGAGAGAGAAAGGGAGAGGGAGAGAGACAGGGAGAGGGAGAGGGAGGGGGGAAAGGGAGAGGGAGAGGGAGGGAGGGATAAGGGCGAAAAGGGAGAAGAGAGTAATATCAGGGAAGAGAAAAGGAGAAGGAGGAGGAGAAGAGAAAGATAAGAAGAAGAGGCAGTCTACTTCAGCGCAAGGTTAAACGATAAAAAAAAAAAAAAAATGAAACGAAGTAAGAGGCAAGACAATTGATTTTCTTCATCCCTACTTACTTCTTCCTTCGGTTCTCAATAAGTGATAGTTCTCTTGTTTTTTTTGTTTTTTTTTTCTCTCTCTCTCTTCCTCGCCAATTCTTCAGAACTGTGATGTCTTTCCCCTTTTTAATTCTTTCTGTTCATTCTTTCCCTTCACCCCATCGTCTCCGAAATTTTTCTTTCTTTCTTTCTTTCTTCCTCTTTATCTACCTTTCTTCATGTTTTTTTCATCTCTATACTTCCCTTTCACATTCACCTTCTCCTTCCCTCTCCTCCTTATCCTACTTTCCTCAACATTCTCTTCCCCCCACTTCTTCCTTCTTCCTCCTCTCTTCCACACCCCCTTCCTCCCTCCCTCGCATCTCCCATTCCTCCTTCCTTCCCCCTCTTCCTCCTTTATCCCCCTCTGCCACCATGTCTCCATTCGCGGCTAAAACGTACGAGAAAGCCGACATCCTTCGCCTATTTTTCCAGCCGTCAATCATCCCAGAAGTTCCTTAGATTGACAGTCGCCTTCGCCACTGCCAGCGGGCGGGGGAAAGGGGGCCAAGACAGGTATGACAGCGCAGAAAAGATTGCTGTCTGTGCTCGTCTGTCTGTCTCTCTGATTATCCGTTCGTCGCTTTGTCTGTCTCTGTCTCTGTCTCTCTATCTCTGGTTATCCGTTCGTTTCCCTGTGTCTGACTATTTATCTGGTTCTCCCTGTCTGTTTATCCGTCTCTCCCTTCAGCTGTGCTCTGTGTTCCTATTTCCGGATGGCTACGGTTACGAAAAGGTCCCCTTCTGCGCCCCTGCCAGTGTCCCTTCCGTGCCTCCGTCAGCGTCCGAACGTCAGGTGGTTCTGGTCACGATGGTTGGAGGAGGAGGAGAGAGAAGAGGGAGAAGAGGGAGAAGAGGAGGAAGAGGAGGAGGAGGGGCATAGTACGTTACCTCTTTCCTCTTTCCTCCCTGATTTCTGTCTCTATTTCTCTTCTTTTGAATCTTTTGAATCCTACACCCTGCCCTTCTTTCTCTGTCTCTCTTTATTTCACCCTCTCTCTTTCTCTTTCTCTCTCTCTCTCTCTCTCTCTCTCTCTCTCTCTCTCTCTCTCTCTCTCTCTCTCTCTCTCTCTCTCTCTCTCTCTCTCTCTCTCTCTCTCTCTCTCTCTCTCTCTCTCCGCCGTGTGTAGTAAGGGGAGTAAATCTCGGGCCATTGAAGAGAATTACTGCAGGTGCCAATGAAACGCATATCTATAATGACCGAGCCTCAGTAATCAATATATTAATGACCTGCTATTTGAAGCTGATATACCCGCGAGAGATCCCAGTGCAAGGATAGGTACGTACACACACA
>NC_061861.1:1258484-1260984 GCF_019202785.1 Penaeus chinensis
CCCCATCTCCCACTCTTCCCCCTCCCCTCTTCCCACCCTCACCTCCCTCTCTCCTTCTCCTCTCTCGTCCCCTCTCCCCTCTCGTCCCCTCTCCCCTTTGCCCCTCCCCCCCTCTCCCCCTCTCCCCTCTCGTCCCCTCTCCCCCCTCTCCCTTCTCCTCTCTCGTCCCCCTCTCCCACTCTTCCCCCTCCCCTCTTCACCCTCACCTCCCTCTCCCTTCTCCTCTTTTCGTCCCCTCTCCCCTCTCGTCCCCTCTCCCTTTTGGGCCCTCTCCCCCCCTCTCCCCTCCCCTCTCGTCCCCTCTCCCCCCTCTCCCTTCTCCTCTCTCGTCCCCTCTCCCACTCTTCCCCTCCCCTCTTCACCCTCCCCTCCCTCTCCCTTCTCCTCTCTCGTCCCCTCTCCCCTCTCGTCCCCTCTCCCCTTTGCCCTCTCCCCCCCCTCTCCCCTCTCCCCTCTCGTCCCTCTCCCCCCTCTCCCTTCTCCTCTCTCGTCCCCTCTCGTCCCCTTTCCCCTCCCCTCCCACTCTTTCCTTAAAGTGCCCCCTTCCCCTAGCATGCCCCTCCCTTACCCCCTATCCCCATTGTCACTTATTCATCAATATTTTTAGTATAGTTATAATTATTTCTGTTATTATCATTATTATTATTATTGATAATATTATGACTTTATCTAATATCATCATTATCATCATCATTGTTATTATCATCGACATTATTACCTACATAATCATCATTGCATCATTACTATAATAATACCAGTAATAACAATAGCAACAACGACTCCAGTAATACTAATAACAATAATACCAATTGCATTAACGCCAATAATACCAGCTGCAACAAGACCAATAATACCAGTTGCAACAACGCTAAAAATACCATCTGCAACAACGCCAATAATACCAACGCCAATCATACCACTAGCACTAATACCAGCGCAATCCCAACCGCACACTACCGATACCAACCCACCCTCCCTCCCTCCCTCCCTCCCCCACCTTGTAGCTAATAGTTAATGGCCCCCCCTAATCAACCGGTATCTCTCTACCCTTCCTCCTCCGCCGGCCACCTCGCACTCAAGCCGTACACATTCACTCACGCACTCGCCCTCGCACTCGACTCTCACACTCGTCCATCTTCAGAGCCGCGGCGTGGGGTGTTCAGCGTCACCTTCGCGACGTGAAGAGGCGAGGAAATGCTATCATTATCTCCCTTCTTCCTGACGTCTTTTTCCTCTCGGCTCTTATCGCTGGGACGTATCTTCGGGAGGTTTCCGGTGTCCGGCGGGGGGTTTAGGGAGGGTGGGAGGGAGGGGAGGGAGGGGAGGGGTGGGTAGGGGTGGAGGAGAGGAAGGGAGGGAGAGGGAGGGAGGGAGGGGGAGAAGAGGGGAAGGGAGGGAGAGGAAGGGAGGGAGGGAGAGGAAGGGGGGATGGGGGAGGGAGAGGGAGGGATGGGGAGGGAGAGGAAGGGAGGGATGGGGGAGAGGAAGGGGGATAGGGAAGGGAGATGGGGGAGGGAGGGAGGGAAAAGGGGAAGGCAGGGGGAAGGGAGGGAGGGATGGAGGGAGGGGGAAGGAAGGGGGGGTGGGGGAATTGGGGAGATAGGGGAGGGGAGGATGGGGGGATTGCGGAGATGGGGGAGGGATGGAGGGAGAGGGAGGGAGAAGGGAGAGAGGGGGAGGGAGGAAGGGAGAGAAAGGGAGGGATGACAGGAGAGGGAAGAGAGAGTGGGAGGGGAAGGAGGGAAGACGGGAATACTACTACTATTAATAATAACAATAATGATAATAATAATAATAATAATAGTGATAATAATAATGATGATGATAATAATAATAATAATAATAATAACAATAATGATAATAATAATAAAAGTAATGGCAATAATAATGATAATAACAACTACAGCAACAGAACAACAATAGCAACAATGTTAATAAAAATAATATTATTCATCATCATAATAATGACCATAACAGGTACAATAATGATAATAATGATAATAACAATAATAATAATAATAATGATAATAATAATAATGATACTAATGATAATAATAATGATAATAATAATGATAATATTAATAATAATATTAATAATGATACTAATAATGATAATAGTAATAATGATGATTATTGTGTTGACAATGATAAAAGTAATAATAATGATGATAAAAATACTAATAATAATAATGATAATAATTATAATGTAATAATAATAATGATAATGATGACAGTAATAATGATATTAATAAAATTGAGAATGATAATAAAATTACAATGATAAAGTGTTAATAATAATGATAATAATAATAATAATAATAATAATAATAATAATAATAATAATAATAATAACACCACAAACAATAATAGTAATGATAATAATAACATAAATTATGATGGATTTATTAATTATTGTTATTGAAAATAACAATAATGATAATAATAATAATAATAATAATAATAATAATAATAATAATAATAATAAAATAGTAATAATAAC
>NC_061861.1:1273484-1278484 GCF_019202785.1 Penaeus chinensis
TTCTTTATTCGTTGTCAGAAACAGGAAACAAAAACAAAACTTGAATCACTGAAACTTCGTATAGGAAATATAGTGAATGGATACGAAGAAAAATGGATAATCAGTGATGAATTAAGGAGATAATAAAATAATACAAAACTCCTGATATATGAACGACAAAAAGAATGGGAGAGAGAGAGAGAGAGAGAGAGAGAGAGAGAGAGAGAGAGAGAGAGAGAGAGAGAGAGAGAGAGAGAGAGAGAGAGAGAGAGAGAGAGAGAAAGAAAGAAAGAGAGAAAGAGAGAAAGAGAGAAAGAGAGAAAGAGAGAAAGAGAAAGAGAGAAAGAGAGAAAGAGAGAAAGAGAGAAAGAGAGAAAGAGAAAGAGAGAAAGAGAGAGAGAGAGAGAGAGGTAAAGAACAAGACACTGGATAAAGATTTTAAAAAGCAAAGAAGATAAACAAGTGTAAGACAAGTAAAAACCAGAAAGCAAAGAAAACAACGAAGAGAAAGAAAAGAGAAAGATAGACAGAAAGAAGAGAGAGAAAGAAAGGAATAAAAGAAGCAGAAAAAAAAAAGACACATAAAAACAAATGAAAAGGGAAGTGAAAAAGGAAATGAAAGACAGAAGAAAAAAGAACAAGAAAATCAAACAAAAGACGAATAGCATCCAAAGGAAACAAAGAGAGAACGTGAAAGAGAAAGGAGGAAACACTCGAGGAACATCAAAGCTAAATACGAAAAACAGGAAGAGAGAGAAGAATAAGAAAACGAGACAGAGAAGACGAAAAAAACAACAAAAGAGATAAGAGAAGATGGGAAGAAAACATAGTGAGGAAATAAGAAAGAGAGAAAAACACACATAAGAAAGGAGAGAAAGAGACAAAGAGAGAATAAGCAAGAAAAACAAACAGAAAAGTGATAAACAGAGAAAGAGAGAAAGAAAGAAAAACACACATAAGAAAGGAGAGAAAGAGACAAACAGTGACAAAGAGAGACATAAGCAAATAAGAACAAACACAAAAGTGACAAATAGAGAAAGAGAGAAAGAAAGAAAGAGAAAGAAAGAAATAGAAAGAAAGAGAGAAAGAGAAAGAAAGAGAGAATGAGAGAGAAAGAGAGAATGAGAAAGAAAGAGAGAATGAGAAAAAAACACACACACAAGAAACTAGTACTTTGAGAGGAACTACCTGTTGGAGAAACAAACGAGCTTATAATAGGTCGGTTCGTCACTGGTGGTCGAGGGGGGGGGGGGTAGAAGGGGGAGGGGGGCGGGGGCGGTACGGTTTTGCACTCTGCTGTTATTTCTTCTGTTAAGACTTGGCTGTGTGTGCTCCTGGGGGCCCCAGTGCCATCTTTTCACGTCGTGTCAAAAGGGGGGGTGGGGGGTGATGAGGGCCCGTGTTGTGTTGAGGGCGTTGCAAAGTGCAGTCTCTTGCATGATTCTTTCCGGTCCTTGTGCATGGGTGGGTGTTTAGGAAAGGAGGGAAGGGTAGGGAAGGTGGGAGGCGAGGGAAGGAAGAGAGGAGGACGATTGGATGAGAGAGAGAGAGAGAGAGAGAGAGAGAGAGAGAGAGAGAGAGAGAGAGAGAGAGAGAGAGAGAGAGAGAGAGAGAGAGAGAGAGAGAGAGACGGACAGGTAGATGGACAGGTAGACAGACAGACAGACAGACAGATAAACAACGGGAGGGGACACAGACATCGAAAGAGATACGGACAGATTTACACCTCGGTTAAAACGTCCCATGAAAAATATTTGTCCTGGAAGGTACTGTAGTTCAAAATAGGCTGTTGCCATTTTTTCCCAGCCGAGTCGCGCGTGTGGGGAAGTTAGGATTTTGGAAAACGGGAATAAGAGGGGGGCGGGGAGTGCGTGGAGTGGAGGCCGTTGTTGTTGTTGTGGTTGTTTGTTGCTGTTATCAGTGGGCGTGTTCGGGGCACGATAACGAGAGGGGCGTGGTCGGCGGCGAGGTTGAGGTAAGTGGCACTGAGGTTGGAGGGGACAGGTCACTGGCGGAGCCGCGTTCGCGCCAGGTCAGCTCGGCTCCGGCAGCATCTCGGAGTCTCCCAGTGGCCGGCGGGCGTCGCGGGATGCTCGCCTCCCTCTCGCGATCGCCTCCTCCTCCTCCTTGCAACATTGCTTATCCTTGCGTGGCGGCCGCGATACGCTGTGATACGTACGTGCACGCTCCTACACCGCCGCGGCCATCGCGAAGTCATAATAATACACAGGTTATCTAACGAAAATATCCATAATAATTCGGTCACAAAAAGTCTCCAATCTATATTTGGGTTCGTCAGGAGCAACTCACATGTGAACCCGGAATGCAGGAGGAGGCGCCTATTGGCCGGGGGCGGGCGTAGGGCGGAGCGCGATTGGCTGAGGGGCGGGACGTAGGCGTGACACGCTGCGTGGCTCCGCCCCCCAGGCGAGTGCGCAGCGCCCCGGGGCGGTGCTCGTGACAGCTCATTCATTTGTGGCGGCGGCCGGTGTGATTGACAGCAGTTGGGGTCCAGTGACAGGCGGACACGCACGCTGCTCCGCTCTCAGTCGCCTCATGTCGATTGACGTGCTGACGCGCGGTGCAGGTACGGCGCGGTACTAGACGGTGCAGTGCGGTGCGCGGGTGGGCGTGTAGTGACTCTTGCGGCGCGACATTGTAGTGGTGTAACGAGTGAAGCAAGCACAGTACTCTTGGGTGACATGGCTCAGCCTGCCAGGGTAAGTTGTGCCCCGCCACTCTACTCAGCCTGACCACTAGTCGGTCTGTGGGCGGGAGTGGGCGGCGGCGGCCAGTGTGTGCGTCAGGCAGTGTCCAGTCGGTCAGGCAGGCGGCCTCCCCGCCCTCAGTTCTATCATCATCCCAGTGTTCTTATTGTGATACAAAAGTGTTCAGCAAAAGAGTTGAGTGTTTGTGGAGTGTTGTAGTTGTGGAGTAGTGTTGGCGCTAACGAGGTTCTCCCGCAGTACGACGACGGGCTCGGGCACTACGCTGGGAGCGGGGCGAATATGGAGGCCGTAGCCAACATGTACGGGGACCCGCACCGCAGCGCGGCGGCGGCGGCCCTCCAACCTGCGGCCCTCATGAACCACATGAACCACGTGGGAAGTGCGGCCCACGGAGCGGCCATGTACGCCCACTCTCAGGCCTCCAACCACGTGGCGGCCAACCACGTCATGGGCTCCGTGCCCGACGTTCACAAACGAGACAAAGACCTTATATATGGGTGAGTTTCGAAGCTTCTGTTCAAGTCGTAGTGTAGTTGTTGAGCGTTTCCCTTCCTTGCATCGCTGTCGCTCGCCCTCGGGCCTTCTCCTTCACTCTGGTCCTTCTTCAACTCCCCCTCCACACGCCCGGCACGATGACAACCCATCTGGGGCTCTCGCGGGCGTGTGGGCGTGATAAGTGCGGCGAGCAGGTAACTCCGAGCGGTGTCGACTGCGGGCCAGCGCTGCTCTCCGCTGCCGCACCGACACCACTCGGGTTTTGCCGCCCGACCGCAAGCCCGCCCCTGTGCGCCCTTCTGCCTTCTCCCTCTCTTATTTCGCGTCCCGACGGCGCCCTCCTCCTGCTGGCGGCGGGGGGAGGACGCCGAAGGGGCCAGGATCGGCGGAGGCACGTCGGGGCGAGATAAGAAAGTCCTACTATCTCTCTGAATAAAGCTATGAAAATATTGTAGGATCAGCTGTTTAATGCGCCTGTCAGCTCAGGGAAGCTAGGAAAAAAATTCCCTGTTGTAAATAAAATCGTCAGTGAATATACACGGAATGGGTTTATCATCCTTGGCTTATTTGTTTACATCTATGCCGCAAAAACAACAATAAAAATGTCATAAAAAGGAGACTTAACGAGCTGTTCAGGAGAAGGGCATCGCCTACGTCAGGAGTCACACAGGGCGGTCGCCGAGAGACACCGCGCTTTGGGCAGGAGATAAGGGGCGTAGGAGAGATGCCCGAACTGTAGCAGCAGTGGAAAGAGCGGCGGTGGTCGTTTCAGGAGGGCTATTGGCCGGGAATTAACGCTGTGTAAATACCGAGGACTGCGCGGTGACCGGGACCTAGTCGCGGCTGCAGGCAAATAGAAAAGCGAGCTAATTTAGACCAAAAAACATTTGCATGAAACCGGAACCGATCGCCGCGGAAAAGCAAAGAGGGAATAAATCAGCATGTATGCAAAATAAGGGAAGTGGAATGGGAATATAAATTAGGCCGTAGAGTCCCCCAGCTTGATATTTTATTTACACGCTACAAAGGGAGAGAGATAAGGAGAGAGAGAGAGAGAGAGAGCGAGGTCCTGGCGATGAAGACGGTCAAGATTAGTCAAGAAGGTTCAATGCCATTTTTTGGATACTTGCATTATTTTTAAAATTATTTTCTGGGGTATTCTGCGTGTCAATTGTTTGGATTTCCTCCCCAAAATGTTTATATATGTACAAGTTGCAAATGTAACGAAGAGGATATTTATTTCTAAAAGATCACAAAATCGTGAAGACTCAATTTCAATATATACAGAATGTTGTTATTTGTACCCGCAGTAAAATTAGGGATTACGTTTTAAAGAAGAAGCCTTGAGTTGCGACAGTACGAAATTAACATAATCCTCTTCGTAGGAGAGAGTGATAAATTTAACGCTCGTGTTTTAGCATCGTTTTGATTTTTTTTTATCTTTTTCTCTCTATCTCTCCCTCTCTCCCTCCCTCTCTCTCTCTCTCTCTCTCTCTCTCTCTCTCTCTCTCTCTCTCTCTCTCTCTCTCTCTCTCTCTCTCTCTCTCTCTCTCTCTCTCTCTCTCTCTCTCTCTCTCTCTCTCTCTCTCTCTAGTATTTATTTGAATAAGTGGCTGACGAGTATATCATGTTTGGCGTCGGAGTCTCATTCTCGCCGTGACGGGAACCAGTCTCGGGGCTTAATGCTGCGAGTCCCAGGCGAAAGTAGCAAGCGTCGAGACTTTATTAACAAATTTTAACACCTTCAGCCCTTGGGAGAATTCAGACAGCGGGCCCCGCGCGATAAATTCAACGTGG
>NC_061861.1:1283484-1290984 GCF_019202785.1 Penaeus chinensis
GCTTACGTCGGGTCGGCCAAGTAGTCCTTCCCGACGGGATTTGCGAGTCGGAAGAGGCGAAGCTACGTCACGCAGGCGGCGGCGAGGACCTCCGTCGTGTTCGGTTGTAGCCGAGGTGTTTGTTCAGGGCCGCTCGCCTTTTCTCTCTTCATATGTCTCTATTCCGTCTCCTCGCACTGCAATCAGGGAGCGGAGAAGGAGGAGGAGGAGGAGGCGGAGAGGGAGAGGGAGGTGGAAGAGAAAGAGGAGGAGGAGGAGGAGGAGCAGGAGGAGGATGGTGGTGATTATTTCAGTGGTTCCTCCTGTTGGTTTTTGGAGGAACTTGTAAGGAAGTGGATATCGCTCCTTCGTTTTTTTTTATTCGTCTCCTAATTCTTTATTTTTATTTTGTTCTGTATCTTTATCTCTCGTCCTTTCCTCGAGGTATATACTGAAGTTATTTCTTCCGTGTGGGTATCTATTCATATTTTTTTTTCTCTTGTGGATTATGTATATAAAAATATATATTTTTTTAGTGCTTGGTAAGACCCATCGGCGGTGGGTAAAATCCGCTTTCGGGTCGCTTACGCTAACAAAACGTACACGCGAAAAGTGAACGCGGAAAAGTGAATACGCGAGGGAGTTTCCAAGTGTGTGTAAGTGCTGCGTGCGGTGGCGGGGGACCAGCTTCGTTAATTCTTTTAACTCTTTCCAACGGCGAGATCGAATCAGGGGAAGCTCACGGGGAAAAAAGTCCGTGTTTCGAGAACCTCCATTCCTTCCCCCGTGTTCGAACTCCCTCTCGATTCCCTCTCGCCTGCGTGTTTGCGTCCGCGGTTCCTTCCTCAACAGGAGGACGAGGGAGCGTAGGAGAAGGAGGAGGACATTTCCGAGAGTGTCCGCCGGCGCGCCCGCCTAAGTTCGGCGTCGAAAAAGCTCCGGGGTATATACAGCTGGGGTCGCGCGGGCCGCTGTCGTTATCGGAATTATTTCCTCACATCGTGGCCGATATCAAGTTTATAGCGCCTATCAGGAGAGGCCATCGTGTTAACAGCTCCATATCGCCGTCCCCGCGTAGGTCCGTGTTTAGCATAACGGCGTTGGCGAGTCGATGTGTAAGTGCGTCGGCAAGGCAAATTTGCGCACAGGGGCGGCTTGTAGCACTGATACTCTGTAGTTGTTCTCCTCCCTTCCCCCCTCTCCTCCTCCTCCTCCTCCTCCTCCTCCTCCTCCTCCTCCTCCTCCTCCTCCTCCTCCTCCTCCTCCTCCTCCTCCTCCTCCTATTTATCCGCTTTATCTCTCTCTCTCCCTCTGTCTCTTTCCTCTTATCCCGTTTGCTTTTGTTATGTTTGTGGTTTGCGATCCCCCTTGGTTTGATGTGCGGAACGGGGGTGGGCAGGTGAGGGGGGGGGGGATAAGAGGCTGTTTTTGAGAAGCTGTTATTTCGAGTGTGTTTGTGTGGTCGCTCGCTCCCCCCTCCCTCCTCTCTCTCTCTCTCTCTCTCTCTCTCTCTCTCTCTCTCTCTCTCTCTCTCTCTCTCTCTCTCTCTCTCTCTCTCTCTCTCTCTCTCTCTCTCATCCCCCTTATTTTTCTCGCACCAGGTAGAGTTTACGAGTCCTTTAGCGGACCTCGTACTTGCGTCGCGGAAAAGCAAATGTTATGAACGCCATCTAATGAGACTCGATAAACCGAACCAAGTTTCAGGAATTTGGCGCTTGCATAATGTGGAGTCTATATTTGCGAGGCCAAACGCATATTTTTGGAGATTTATAACGATCGCAAATACTCATTAAAAAATTCTCCTGGCGGTAAATTGTAATGCCAAAATTGCCTCGTTTGATATATGTTTGTATATCAGTCCATTTATGCTTAACAATCTGTGAACCAGGTATGTGATAATTAGATACCCCGAGGTTCTGTAAATAGAGAGAGAAATAGATAGATAAATAGATGGATAAATAGATGGATAGATATAGATTTAATTAGAAATATCCACTGACGAATATAAATATGTATAAATAACCATTGATAAATATAGATAGACGGATTTAGATACATTCGGATACAGTGTCCACGCGTTTTCTATATTTTATAATAACGCGGCATTCGTTGAGAAAGGGCTAGCGTGGCCGCCATGATATGTCCCCGGGTCGCGATCGGCCGCCGAGCAACCTCACCTGAGGACGTGGAAACAGAATGATTTTCCTCGGCTGCTACAATTCCCCAGCCGCTCGGAACTCATCGTCGGCGCCAAAAATTGAGATATATATCCATGTCGCTTCTTTTTTTTTTTTTTTTTTTTTTTTTGGTGGTAAATAAGCGGATGTTGTTTCCAGTCCAGGCGGCGGTTTTGGGGAAGCGGTCGCAGGACAGGAGAGCATATAAATACGTGGGTTCGTATCGTGACGGAACAACAGTGGGTGTATATGCGTGTGTAAGTCATGGCGAGAAACTAGGAAGGGAAGGTTGTTCTAAAATAAAAAAGGGAGGTCTCTCTCTCTCTCTCTCTCTCTCTCTCTCTCTCTCTCTCTCTCTCTCTCTCTCTCTCTCTCTCTCTCTCTCTCTCTCTCTCTCTCGTAGTGTCGTTTTTCCCTCGTAAAACTTTAGAAATTGTGCGGCAGGTCTCCCCTCGGCGTCCCCCTCCTCCTCCTCCTCCTCCTCCGCCTCCCCTCGCGTCCTCGGAAGATGCAGGTGTTGGGATCAGGGCAAAAGAGTGAGAGCTGTAAATTTATAATGTTAGCGAGCGTCCCGAGCGATGTATGACTAGCCGATGGCGGGGAGTCTGGCCGGGAAAGAAATGCGTGTGTGTGTGTGCCTGTGTTTGTGTGTGTGTCTGTTCGCGGATGTGTCTGCGAGTGTGTTTGCGTGTGTGGAACAGTTTAAGAGTATCACAGCTGTGAGTTTTGTGGGTCTTGGGATCGAGTTTTGTCTCTCTCGCTCTGGCCGGAGTCGCAGCGTCGGTCGAGAGAGAGAGAGAGCGCCCCCGCTCGACGGCCTCTCGGTCACCGCTCTTCCGCTCCTGGGACTTTTTGGGCGAGAAATGGCGTCCTGTATTCTCGCGTGTTTAATACCTACGTGTGTTTATTTTTATATTTGTCCGTTTAGAACTTTAGTTATACATCCCGCGGAAACTTTGTAGGGAGGTCGTATTTAAAAAAAAGGCCCGGCGGTCGTTCATAGATGGAGTTATATGTAGCTAAAAGTCTCTTCCATTAGTGTAAGCACTTGTGGCTGTAAATATCTAAGGGGAGACGTCGCACTTTTTCCGACATAGCGTGAGGCGTGTAGGATCCTTAGGTTTCCGAGGTGATGTTACCCCCGGCGTCGAGGCTTCCAGTCCTCTTTTCTTCGAGATTCGGAAGCCCCCCCCCTCCCCCTGAAACCGCCAGCGCCGATCGTACAGACTACGTAGGTTTGGAAACCCACCATTACGGACTATTATTCTATTCCCTCGCTCTGCTCTCGAACCCCGTCAGATTCCGTCGTTAACCTCGCCAGGAATGAACACAAATTCTCTCTCTGAAAAATAACTTTAAGACACCGTGTGGTCCTTCCTTATAGTTTATATATATATATACGCGAATCCCATTATCCCGCTCGGCAAATAGAGGACCTCGAGTGCTCTAAGGACCTTTTATCCAACTCCTGAAGAAGGGAAAGGGAACTCGACGGCGAACGAACTGCGGGCGTGAAGGGATTCCTATCGTGTAGAATAATGATCATTATCGGGAGGTATTTTAGTGAGTAGTAATGAGGATAATGATGGGGATTATGATAATAATGATGATGCTGATAGTAACAGTATTAGTAATAATGATAATTTTTTAAATAATAATGTCAATATTGATATTATGTTAATAAAAATAATAGTTATAATTATGATAATAATAATGACCGTAGACAATAAGAATAACTGTGGTAATATGATATAAAAAGAATGATACTAATACCGACAATACAAATCATGAAAATACTGCCTCGACGTGATGATCATTTTCATAACAAAGATAATAAATTTTAACGATAAGAAAAACACGCCGATAAAAAAGATAAAAAAGTTAAAGGGCTAAAAGGACATAACTGAATATTATACATAACATTGTCGCGGAAAAATAACGAAATTGCCAATGTATTTCGTCACTTTTATTATTTTTATTGTCATTTTTGGTACGTTATCGCTTTGCTGGAATATTGTTATTGATGGAAATATTGTTATCGGTATCAATGTTATCATTATTATTATTATCGTTGTTGTTGTTGTTATGGTTATTATTGTTATCGTTATCATTGTTATTGCCATTGTTATCATTTTTTATTATCATCGTCATTATTATTATTATTGTTGTTGTTATTTTTATCATTGTTATCGTTATCATTGTTATCGTCATTGTTATTATTTATTATTATTATTATTATTTTTATTATTATTATTATTATTATTATTATTATTATTATTATTATTATTATTATTTTTATTATTATTATAATTATCATTATCATTATATCTTATGTCGAACGTAAAAAAAATATTGTCATAATTTCATAATTATGGTTGTTACAACTCTTCATTTATGTCATTATTTGGTTCCTTTTAAATTTTCGTTTTGTGTCATATTTCCCTCTTCGGCAGAATTCGTTTTGCTCTGAAATGATGACAGGGATTTTTTTGTAATATATTTTGTTCTATGCTTCTGAAAACGTATATTATATATTGTGGTGTTCGTGTTAAACGTCGATGTTCCTGCGTTATTGTTGTTATTGTTATTAATATTATTATTATTATTATTATTATTATTATTATTATTATTAATATTGTTATTATCATTATTATTATTATTTGTATTATTATTATTATTGTTATTATTATCGTATATTTTTATTATTATTTTATTATTATTGTTATTATTTTATTATTGTTATTATTTTATTATTGTTATTGTTATTATTATTATTATTATTATTATTATTATTATTATTATTATGGAAAGTATTATTTTTATCATCATGATTAGTATTTTGTTGTTATTATCATCGTTATTTTATGATAAAGATGAGAATATTATTTTTTTTTCTGTTTTTGTTATTATTATTTTTGTTATTATATCTTGTTGTTTTTGTTATCATCATCATCATCATTGCTGTTTCGTTAATGAAGTTAATAACTTCTTGTTATTATTATTTATATTTTTGTTCTTAGTATTTTTACTACTATTACTACCTACTATTACTATTATTACTGTAACTATTACTATATCTATTACTATTAATAGACATTTTTTACATGATTTTAATTATTTATTAATTAATACTATTTTAAAATCATATTGAAGTAATGAGTAATATTTATTGTAAAGATTATGACAATAATTACATTTATTTTTTATTTGTTTTGTTTATTATTATTATTATTATTATTATTATTATTATTATACGATTATGTTAATACAACTCTTATTATCATTATTAATGAATTTATAATATTCAATATTACTTAATTTCCTTGTGATTATAATTAGTACAATTAGTTCATTCGCCAAATTTGTGGTATTGATAATAATAAGATTGATATTAAAAATATGTTTTTGTTATGTATTATTATTATTATTATTATTATTATTATTATTATTATTATTATTATTATCATCATCATCATCATCGCTAGCAATTAGCATTATTGTTAGTGTTTTATTATTATTGTTATTATTATTTTGAATTATTATTATTATTATTATTATTATTATCTTTATTATTATTATTATTATTATTATTATTATTATCATCATCTTTATTATCACTGTTTTTGTTTTTTCTTCGTTAATAAGATTATATTGATGATGACATTCGTTATCATCTTTTATCATTGTTATCATTTCTACGTATTTTTATGACTGATGATAATTATATAATTACTATTATTGTTAATTTCATTCATATTTTTACTATACTTATCAAGGTTGTTTTTGTTATTTCTTTTATTATTATTTTTATAATTATTATTATTATTATTATTGTTGTTGTTGTTGTTGTTGTTGTTGCTACTGTTATTATTATTATTATTATTATTATTATTATTATTATTATTGTTATTATTGTTATTATTGTTATTATTGTTATTATCATCATCATTATTATTGTTATTATTATTAGTATTATTGTTACCTCCAAATTGAGCATAACTACAGTTACCGCAATTCTCTTGCACTTTGTACTTTGGTAATATGAGAACCATTTCTAGTTTTATATTCTTACCAGTGCACAAATATCGATAGTTCATACATTTGTGTGTATGTATATGTGTATATATATATATTGTATGAGTTATGTATGTATTATATATATATATATATATATATATATATACTACATATATATGTATATATATATTATATATATTATATAGTTTATATATATTATATAGTTTATATGTTATATATATATTATATATATTTTATATATATTTTATATATTATATATATTATATATATTATATATATTATATGTTATATATATTATATATATTATATATATTATAAATATATATATATTATATATATTATAAATATGTATATATATTAAATATATTATAAACATATATATTATATATATTATAAATATATATATTATATATATTATATATATTATATATATTACATATATATTTTATTTATATATATATTATATATATTATATATATTACATATATATTTTATTTATATATATATTATATATATAATACATATTATATATACAATATATATTATATATATAATATATATTATATATATTATATATAATATATATATATTGTATATATATATTATATATTATATATATATTATATATATAAATATATTATATGATATATATTATAAATATATTATATATAATATAGATAATATATTATAATTATATAATATTAAATATATATATATAAATATATATATATAATATATTATAGTATATTATATAATTATAATATATATATTATAAATATAATATAGTATAAATATTATATTATAAATTATATATATGTATAAATATATATATATATAAATATTTATATATAATATATATATTATATAATATATATATATAATATAATATATATATTATAAATATATATATTATATATATTATATTATATATGATAATATATATATATATGTATATATATTATATATTATATGTATATTATATATATTATATATATGTATATAGATATATATATATATATTATATATATATATATATTATATATATATATATATATATATAAAATATATATTATATATATTGTATATATTATGGTATATAATATATATATATTATATATATTATTAATGTATATAATATATATATATGTTATATATATTATATGTATATAATATATATATTATATATATTATATGTATATAATATATATATTATATATATTATATATATTATATGTATATAATATATATATATATATATTATATATATTATGTATATATATTATATGTATATATTATATATTATTAT
>NC_061861.1:1295984-1300984 GCF_019202785.1 Penaeus chinensis
CCGCCGTTGACAGCCTGTTAAATACCCTTCTGTGACTGTTTGTGTTTTAAGGGGCGACGGTAATAAAAAAAAAAAAAAAAAAAAAAAAAATGTCTAGGCTTGACCGTCTTGTCTGTTATAAGGGTGGGAAGGAGGAGGGAGGAGGGAGGGAAGAGGGTGGGAGGGAGGGAGGATGTGACCAGATTTTATTTACGATTTGAGGAAGAGAGAGAAAGAGGGAAGGAAGGAGGGGATGGGGAGGAGGAGGGAGGGGGAGTAATAAGAGTAATGAAGTTGTAAGGAGGAAGTAAAGGATAATAATAAATAATAACACGTGTAATAAATAACGGCTGATCGAGTAAATGAGAGATAGTAAAAAATTTGAGAAGAATTAAGTTGATTAAGAGTTTCCTAAGCATCGAATCCTGAGAAACGACGAATAGGTAAATGTAAAGAAGGGATAGATAGGGAAGAGGGGGATAGATAGATAGTTTCAAGTGCGTTTGTTTTAATTAACCCCCCCCCCCCCCCCCCCGTCCCGACAATTAAATTTATCGCGGGCGGCTTATCATCAGAGAAGAACAAAGATTTTTTTTTAAAGTTAATGTTTAGCTGGCTTTTCTTGTTTCGCGAATTGGCTTGTTACGTCGCGCGAATTGGCTTATTCCGTAGCGCGAACTGGCTAGTTACGTCGCGCGAATTGTCTTGTTACGTCGCGCGAATTGGCTTGTTCCGTAGCGCGAATAGGCTCGTTTGCGTGGGGAGGCAATTCGGCCGTTAACGAGTGCCGGGAACGACCGTTAGCGTTTAGGCGTGATTGCTGGCTCGTGATTGGAGGAGAGGCGAGGGAGGGGAAAGGAAAGGGAAAGGGAAAGAAAGGGAAAGGAAGAGAAAGAAAGGGGGAGGGAAGGGGAAAGGGAAAGGAAGGGGGAGGGAAGGGGAAAGAAGGGAAAAGAGGGGAAGGAAAGGGGAAAGATAAAGGATGGACAAGGAAAAGGAGGAGGATAGGAAGGAAAAGACAATATATATCTTCAAAGATTTTTATCTTGTAATCTTATGAAAGTAAACGTGTCTTGCCAGTTATTTAGAAATCTTATTCGGCATTTTTTGCCTTTAGAAATGACACAGACTGCCTAAGTCAATGAATAGCTTTGCCTCTATTAACCTTTCCTTTTGTCCTTGCTATTATCAATGTTACTTTTGCTGCTACTAATGCTAGTACTCTCACTTCTACTGTTTATTAAATTTTCACTATTTACTCTCTCCCTTTCGTCTTCCTCTTCCTTGCGTGAAAGGTCGGCGGCAAAATGCAGTCATTAAAAGCATTCGATTCTGTGTAATTAGAGTAATGGTAATTAACAAGTGCTCATTACGATAAAGACACATGTAGGCGTGTGTATGTACGTACATACTTGCATACATACATGTTGTACTCTAATAGTATGCATATGTAATTACGAGCGAGAGAGAAAGAGATAAAATAAAAGAAATATATATGTATTGACACACATATCAATTGTAATAATTTATATTCTTAAAAGTCAGGAATAATTAAAAAAAAAAAAAAAAAAAAAAAAAAAGCAAGACAAAAAAATAAGCGAATAAAACAGATTCATAATAAAGTTGGGTGGGGGGGGGGGGGGGATGGGGGGGTTAGGGGATAAACAGGCGGAGAAAGGAGAGAAGCGATGAAGCAGGGAGATACGAAGGAAGAGGCCGTAGAAAAGCGTGAGGAGAGAGAGAGAGAGAGAGAGAGAGAGAGAGAGAGAGAGAGAGAGAGAGAGAGAGAGAGAGGGAAGGAGGGAGGGAGGGAGGGAGAGAGAGAGAGAGAGAGAGAGAGAGAGAGAGAGAGAGAGAGAGAGAGAGAGAGAGAGAGAGAGAGAGAGAGAGAGAGAGAGAGGGGGGGGGGGGGGGAGGGAGAGAGAGAGAGAGAGAGAGAGAGAGAGAGAGAGAGAGAGAGAGAGAGAGAGAGAGAGAGAGAGAGAGAGAGAGAGAGAGAGAGAGAGAGAGAGAGAGAGAGAGAGAGAGAGAGAGAGAGAGAGAGAGAGAGAGAGAGAGAGAGAGAGAGAGAGAGAGAGAGAGAGAGAGAGAGAGAGAGAGAGAGAGAGAGAGAGAGAGAGAGAGAGAGAGAGAGGGGGGGGGGAGAGAGAGAGAGAGAGAGAGAGAGAGAGAGAGAGAGAGCGAGAGAGAGAGAGAGAGAGAGAGAGAGAGAGAGGAGAGAGAGAGAGAGAGAGAGAGAGAGAGAGAGAGAAGAGAGAGAGAGAGAGAGAGAGAGAGAGAGAGAGAGAGAGAGAGAGAGAGCGAGAGAGAGAGAGAGCGAGAGAGCGAGAGAGAGAGAGAGAGAGACACCCGATTACGGCGTTGAATTACGGCGAAGGAGCGATAGGGGGGGGGGGGGAAGGGGGGGGAGGGAGGGAGGGAGGGAGGGGAGGGAGATTGGGGGTGGGGGGAGCGAGGGAGGGAGATGGGGGTGGGGGGAGGAAGAAGGTGGAGGTGGAGGGAGGGAAGGTGTGGGTGGATTAGAATGATAATAATGATAATAGTGATGATAATAATAGTAATAATAATAATGATGGTAATAATAATGATAGTAATAATAATAAAAATAATAATAATAATAATAATAATAAAGAAAAAATATATAGAGAGCGTAGGAGGAAGAGCAAGACGAAGACCAGGAAGAGAAAAGGGAGAAGGTGGAAGGTGGAAGGGGGGGGGGGGGGAAGAAGAAGCGCCTGGAGGGAGAAATCTCTGCTTTTTAATGAGGATGTTGATGGGGGGGGGTAAGGGGGAGGGGGGAGGAGGGGAGGCAGTTGAGGTGCTTCAGCGGAAAGTGATCCTGGGGGGGAGGGGTAGAAGGGGGAGGGGGAAGGGAGGAAGAGGATGGATTGACGTCGATTTTTCTGCGCTATTATCATCATTGTCATTGTCATTATCACCTTTCTGAAGTCTTACGATTATTTTTTTTATTTTTTTTTTTTATCTTTCATTTTCTTTCTTTCTGTATTTATGTATTGCATGTTGTACAGAGGAATATTATCTCTTTGTTTCCTTATTCTCTGATTTAGTTTTGTTTCTCTCTCTCTCTCTCTCTCTCTCTCTCTCTCTCTCTCTCTCTCTCTCTCCGTTGTCATCTGCTCGTTTTATTATTATTATTGTTATTATTGTTTTTTGCATGTTAGTATTAATGCTATGTATTTATGTGTCTTTATATTTTGCTCTAAATTCCTATGTATTTAAAGTCAATGTTGAATTTGCGTTGAGTTGTGATATTTCCCCTGAACACCTGTTTTGCATACGAGCCTGTCTTTTTGATGTTGATAATAAAATGAATTATAAATGTGACAAACTAAATATCTTAATTCTCTTTCTTCTGTTTTTGTTTGAAGGATCTGAGTGCATTTGCATAAAATGGCTTGTGTAATAAACTTTTTGTTTTATTTTTTTTATTTAAGACGTCAAGTCCTTAATGTTATGTTACTGATACTTTTTTGAATTCATAACTGATGGGTGTTTCAGGAATATTTTTTAAAAAATGTTATAACCAACTATTTATTATAGGTTTTTATATGATGTTCATATTTTCGAAGTCACAACCGATATTTAAAAAAAAAAAAGTTTTGAAATCAGCATATTTCAGATATATATATTTTTTAATTTGAATATTTTTGATTTTTTTTTTAAAATTCTTAATCAGCATTTGAAAAACATTATAAGAAAAAAGTTTTAAAAACACTTAAAAAAATATATATAAAAAAGATATTACCCAATTAAAAAATAAACATATAATTTTTTAGAATCGAGATAAGACCCAGCAATCTAAATCAACATTTAATCGACATGTAACAATCAAAAAAAATCTTTCCCAAACGACGAGCAACTCACTCACCCATTCTCTCTCTTTCTCTCTCTTCCAGGCATCCTCTGTTTCCGCTTCTCGCTCTCATCTTCGAGAAATGCGAGCTGGCTACTTGCACGCCGAGGGAGCCTGGCGTCGCGGGCGGAGACGTGTGTTCATCGGAATCCTTCAACGAAGATATTGCCGTCTTTTCCAAGCAGGTGCGACTGGGTCTTTGCGTCGAGGAAGAAGAGGAGGTGGAGGAGGTGGTGGAGGAAGAGGTGGAGGAGGAGGTTTGGTGGTTTGGTGGACTTGAGGGGGTCGATCGAAATGTCTCTTTGATTTTTTTATTTTATTCTGGTTTGGTTTTCTTGTTCTCTGTTTTTTTTTTTTTTTTCTTTCTTCGTCTGTCTCTCTTGTTTTTCTTTCTCTCTCTCTCTCTCTCTCTCTCTCTCTCTCTCTCTCTCTCTCTCTCTCTCTCTCTCTCTCTCTCTCTCTCTCTCTCTCTCTCTCTCTCTCTCTCTCTCTCTCTCTCTCTCTCTCTTTCTTATTTTTTCGTTTCTTTGAATCTTTTCCTTATTTCTTCCTTTTTAATGAATTTATTTTGAATTATCCTTCGCGTCTTCCACGCCATCTCAATTTCCCGACTTTCATCTCTTTCTTCTCCGTCCTTCCTCTCTTTCGTTATTTTGTTTTCCCTCTCAGTCCATCCCCCACGTCCTCCTCTCCTCCCCCACCTCCGCCTCCCCTCGCCCGCACGCCCACTCCCCTGCATGGTCGGGCGGCGGCGGCGGGCGTGGGCGGCAGCGGAGGTCAACAGGAGCCTCGTCACGTCACAAGCAGTAACTGGAATCATTATTGATTTGATTTTTTTTTTTTAATGTATATCTTTATTTATTTTTTTCTTAAGAATCATTTTTCGATGGGGTGGGATTCGTTGATTTTTTTTTTTTTTTTTTCAATTGGGAGTGTCTCTCTTAAAGTTGAATGAGAAATGAAGCTGCACATGAAGAGATTGAAAAAAAAAGATTATGCATAGATACGAATGCAAATGATACTGTGATGTTATTATCAATTATTATATAGATATATTTTAAAAGATGTGCAGCATTTTTAGTAAAGAAAAACAAATATTAAGAAAAACAAACGAGAGCGAATTTTGGTCTTGCCAAATACGTTTTCG